>NC_056749.1:344751479-344808979 GCF_019279795.1 Protopterus annectens
CAGGCATAAATCCCCTCTCAATAAACGACATGAGACAGAGTTAAGGGATAGGGGCTGTCAGTCTGCATAAGACATGTGTCTTACACTTTGCATTTTTTAGTGAAAAAACTCTGGGGCCACTCCAATGGGTGTAAGTGCCTGGTAAGGTCCATGCAGAGGGAACACTGTACTCAATTATGGGTCTGATGAGGGCTAAGTACAATGGCACTATGACTTAGTTTGATCTTGATGCACTGTCTTTACTTATAAATTTAGCCACACAGAAGGATTTCTTCACTACTGTAGCTACCCGGTGGTCAAAGTTTAGTCTACTATCTATCTGTGTTCCTATGTCCCTCACCACTGGGTCTACTTTTAGGGTTGTGCTATCAATATTATAATTTACAGAGATATCTGATTTACTGCAGGGTATAGCTATGCATTTTTTAGCATTTAGTCTCAGACCATGGTTTTGGAACCAGTTGTTTGTCATTTTTAGGTATGTTTGTAGGATGTCAACATCATTTGGGGATTCAGTGATTGCTCCCAACTTACAGTCGTCAGTGAAATTTGTGAGCCAGAGGCCACCAACATTGGCCTTCACTTCAGAGAAGTATATACCAAACAGGAGGGGTCCCAATATTGAGCCCTGTGGGAGACTGCTAGTAAAAGGTTTCTTATTGGAAGAGTATTCACCTATCCTGGCAACATGTGTCCTGTCAGTGAGGCAGTTAGCTATCTATCTGATGATGTAGGGATTTATGCCTAACTCAGTAAGTTTATCTATGATTCCTAGGTGGGGGATTGTGCTGAAAGCTTTGCAAAGGTCTAGATAAGTGGTGTGTACTGTTTTAACTTTACCCATGGCCCTGGTGGCTTTCTCGAAGTCCACCAGACTGAGCAGGCAAGGCCTCCCTTTGACAAAGCCTGATTCAGTCTGGTCTAGTTTTTGGAGAGTTCTTATGTCTTTATTGATAAGATCCATGGTAATTCTCTCCATGGCCTTACAGATAAGACTGGTCAAGCTTATGGGTCTGTAGTTCCCTGGGACAGTTGATGCTCCCCCTTGTGCAGAGGGATTACTGTTGCAGTCTTCCATTTCTCTGGGACTGAGCCCATTCAGAGGCTGAGGTTAAAGAGGATTTGTAGTGGCCCTGATATATTCAGTTGTCAGCTATTTAAGAAGTATCCTAGAATGTTGTCAGGACCCATGCAGGCTGTATGTTTGGCTTTAGTGAGCGCAATAAGGACCTATTCCCTTATAATGACTGGTAGGGGGTGGTTGCAGATATTTCTGTGGGTTTGGTAGGAGGTGATGGGGGAGATGTTTGAAATTAACTTGATGACCAGCAAGTTTGTTATAGTTTCAATCTGGGTGTAAGTGTTGCCATTCATGATTTAGTTGGCACATTGCTGAGTGTCTCCCCTAAGGTTATGAACATAATTAAAAAAGCCTTATGGTTCTGTTTTACCTGGGAGGTTATCTTTGCCTCATAGTTTGCTTTGGCAGATTTGAGCAGCTCTCTAATTTGTTTGCTTAGACTGGTGGGTGTCTTTTTGCACTGTTTTTTCTGTTCCTTCTTGGCTTTGGAGAGGATTTTTTTTCCTTTTGTGGAACAGCCTATTTATGCTAGGAGTACACCAGGGTAGTTTGTTTTTGCCAGTAATCATAGTTTTGACTTGGACAGGAACTGCCTCCTCTATGGAGCTATGAATATGGTTCTACAGTGCTTTTGTGTACAACTCAGAGTAGGTCTCAGTGTCATCAAGGTTCAGAGGGACATGGAAGTTTAATGAGCTGTCACTTAGTTTGAGGTAATTGGCCTTAGCAAATTTCTTAACAGGTTTGGAGTTTGGTGGAGAGTCTAGGCTAGTTATAATACTAAAGGAGATAATTTTGTGGTCAGTTCTTACCAGGGAGGAGTTAATGCATGGGAGGGAGCAGCATCCCCCCATGTCCGTGAGTACTAGGTCTAGGATATTTGTACCTCTAGTTGGAGAGCTAACTAATTGCTCCAGGGTGTTTGCATTGAAAATGTCCAAAAACCTCTGAGCAAGTGAATTATGGCTAGTATAAGTCTCCCAGTTTATGGAGGGGTATTTGAAGTTACCCATAAGTATGGTGTTAGGGTGAATGTCAAAAGATTCCAATAGGTTTAGGTAGGAGGTGTGGTTTTACAAACTCATATTAGGGGATCTGTAGCAAGCAAGGATATGATAGGGGATCACATTGATAGCTAGTTGGCGTGGAGCAGCTCAAGTGAGTCATGTTGTTGGACAAGCCTAGCAGTGTACTTGTCCTTTTTGAACACTGAGACACCTTCTCCGTTTGTTTTATCCAGAGTTGAGGGGGATCAAAATGTATGAAAGGCATTGTAGCCTTTGATAGCCAGGGTGCTTTCTATGGTTCTGAACCATGTTTCTGTGACTGGATATATGTCTGCATTCTCCAGGGGGAGACATGTTTCCAGTTTTCTATTTAAACTCCTAGCATTGAACATAATACTTGAATATCCAGCACCAAGAATGTTATTGCTGGCATAACAGCATATAGAAAGACCTATCAGGAAAATTCTCCAAAAAATTAAAGAATGCAGTTTGATTTAAAAAAAAATCAATGATGAAATTGTATGGTTCTGTATTTACTTTACAAATATTTCCATATCCAAAGAAAGTTGGAACTATACAGCAAGTACACCCTTTATAAGATTCAAAAAGCTATCTGAAGTATTCTTGGGATGCTATTTTACCACCTCACAGTAGTTTCAGACTTTTTCTGCAATAACAGATCTATTACATATAAAAATTAGTATTGTGTAAGAAGACTGGCATACATGATATGGAACTTCAAAAATAAAAAAAAGATATTCTCAAATTAGAACAATTTGTGACAGTTTTATGATGGCAATGAAGCTCATTTGTCAGGTGATGCCACTCCTATTACATTCCTAGCAATTTTCACAAAGAAATATGGTGAGCAATATTAACCAACAGGCTACACGAGTACATCACTGACTGATATAGCAGAAATGTAATCACGGACTGAAAGGGAAGCATTAGCTACAGTGTGGGCATGTAAACGCTTTTATCTTTACATATATGACTTACATTTTAAACTGATAACAGACCATGCACCTTTACCTTGGGCAATCCAAAATGAATGTCATATTGTTTAAAATAATTTACGGAAGAGGGAATATAATGTCTCATCTGGATTTATTGCCATATATCATGTATTTTATATGTGCATGAATTAGTATTAGCAAGTTCAATGTAGCCAAGGAATATGTCGGATTTTACTTTTTGTTCAGTCAATCCTTAGTCTTTTTTTTTTTTCCATTTAAAACAACTTTAATTTAATTTACAATGGAAATGCAGTAACACAATAAAATTAAACTTCCTAACACAATCATTAATCAGATACACCACATAAAACACCACATAACTCTTTTACATCAAACAGGACTCCATCACTCATCTTCTTTTTGCATTTCTAATAGCTTTATATGAAACAGACAACAAAAAGGTTGATTATTTACCTTATATGCTGGCTTTATCACACTGACCTAGCTTAAGCATTTCCCTTTTAAAATCATAATGAAAACTTTAAACCCTGGCATATCCAACATATCTATTACCATGTTTTGGTCCTATCCCAAACACTCAATCTTTTTTTTTACTTGACCTTTTTATCCCTTTCTTTATTCCTTGTTACAACATCTACTGCATTCATGTATTAATGTAGTTCTGTGCTTCCCATTTTATATTCTTTTTTCCTAATTCACCTGCTCCTCCAAAAACAGAATAACCCTGGCAAGAATGGATTGTTTTCAAACTTCCAGGTGCAGAGGAGCAATGTTTTGTGAATATTCTTATTAAGCTTAGCAGCATTCAAAGGTATTTGGTCTTGATGAGATCCACCTAAGAAAGAACAAAGATACAGAACTGCAGAATGTAAACTACTTACTACACATGGCAAACGTTTAATACTGTACTCCTGTACTTAACATGACTGCATTTAACAAAAATACCAACTGCCATAAAAGTAATTTTAAATTATTCCAAAATAAAAATGATACCAGCAATAAGGATAAACAGCTTGTTCAGGATTTGTGTACTTAGTTCCAAAATAAACCAGAAAAGAACAAGCCGAAACACGGCCAGGTTTGATTCATTTATTATGGTAAGCACTTTTGCAGATTAAATTCCTGCTTCTTCAGACCAAACAAAATTAAAAATCAAAGTACATATATAAATAACATTTAAAATGTAATCCCCCAATCATATTACAACATCAATAATGACGATATTCTCTCCTCACGTTACAATTTATCATTCTCACACACATTATGCTGTTTTAAAGAAATAGGCACATTCTTAAATAAATAATTTGACTAAATTCAACGTGTAAGAAGACACAAAAATCAGGTAGTCTAACACTATAATACTTATAGCTTAGAAATCATGATCATCATGTTTTAGCAAATATAACATCAAGAGAATAAATACCATTTAAAATTCAACAATAATACTGACAATTAAAAACTAGTGGAAACGTCTGTTACATATTATCGCTGTAATTGCATCTGTTAATTTAGTGTCCACCACGTGCTCAGAGAACAACTCATATAGCTTACTCTGACATGTCATTATACGATCTTGAAGTTTATTTTCTTCATCCTTAAAAAAGTTATTCCCTTAAGAAGATGTTATGTAGTTATAGGGACAATGTTGATTCCCATAAAGGAAATAATGTTACATTTATATGACCATGTGGGGATTGCAATTTTTATGAGTATCTGGATACTGCAGGTAAATTTTTACACCCTACTACAAGTAAGACATATACATTTGATGTAGAAGCAAACTGTAATAGTATAAATATAGTCTATCTAGCCCACTGTATACTTTGTCAGTCTTTTTATGTAGGGAAAACTAATAGACAATTAAGGGATATAATATGGGAGCACCTGTATAATATTAGAATGACTTCTCACATGAATGCACTTGCAAAGCATGTTATGTCAACATATGTAGATCATACTTTTAAATTCCTGGTTATTGATGTAGTACAAGAAATCTCCCAGGCAGGTGATGTTAAAAATATAAGTGAACTAAGAGAAACTAAATGGATTATTAGGTTATGTGCAGATATTGGAAAAGGGTTGAACGGGAATGTACCCTTAAAACCCGTATTAAAGAGTAGGAGTCTTTTAAGATAGTTTCAATATTTTGCTTGAATATTTTAATGTTTTAGCTGTTACAGCGATAATATTCACAGACATTTCCACTAGTTTTAAATTGTCAGTATTATCATTTAATTTTAAATGGTATTTATTCTCTTGACATTATATTTGCTGAAAACATGATGATCATAATTTCTAAGCTATAGATACTATAGTGTTAGAATTTTATGCACGTTGAATTTAGTCAAATTAGTTATTTAAAAATGTGCGTATTTCTTTAAAGCAGCAGAGTGTGTGTGAGAATGATACATTGTAATGCGAGGAGAGGATGTTGTCATTACTGATGCTGTAATATGATTGGGGATTACATTTTAAATGTTTATATATATATATATATATATATATATATATATATATATATATATGTGTGTGTGTGTGTGTACTTTGATTTATAATTTTGTTTAGTCTGAAGAAGCAGGAAGTTTACCTGTGAAAATGCTTACCATAATAAACAAATCGGGTCTATATTAAAAGACTGAAGAAGTGTTTCAGCGGACACCTCTTGGTCGACATGTAATGAATGAACACACTAAAGCGAGAAGGCTCAAAACAGCGATTTTTTTTCCCTGGGAAAGAAACTGCTAGCACAATCACACACACATACACTTTAAAACATAACAACATGGGGGGCTTCACCCCCCAACTAAATATACCAACTCTGAGATCGCACTACAGTGAGGAAAGGGGCAAACACATGGGGATGGACAAGTGATTTCTTTCCCAGGCAAGGAAATCGCTGTTTTGAGCATTTGCGCTTTAGTGCATTCGCTCATTACATGTCGACCAAGAGGTGTTTGCTGAAACACCTCTTCGGTCTTTTAATATAGACCCAACAAATCAACCCTGGTTGTGTTTCAACTTGTTCTTTGCTGGTTTAATTTTAAATTATATTGATAAAGAATCCCCAAAGCATTGTAAAACAGGCTATAATAACTTGCACATGAGATTTATCTAAGCATGGTTAGAACAAAAGCACTAGTCAGAAAGAAAATACTGTTTCCACCCATTGGTAAATGAAAAGAAGCCATTTTGTATAATGTCTTGACTTTTTAGACTAGTACACTAGCCAAGAAAGTGCTTGATTTAAGTGCAGATATTATGGACCTTTACTATCATGTGGATATATCTGTTAGTAATAGTTGATTACTATAGCTGGTTTCCAGTTACAGAACCTATAACATCCACAGCAGTGTCACTGTTATTTAAATCTTGGACACAGTATTTTCTTTTTTAGTATTCCTGAAGAGCAAGGAATAGACAATGGCTTTCCATTTAATGGGCAACACTCTTCCAATTTTTCAGCTTATCTAGGTTTTATATATATGACAGTAACACTCTGTGAACTCAAACAAATGTTTTTGTTTAAAGGTTTTTGGGAACATTGGGAAAAGCACACAGAGTAGCTAACATTAAAACTTTCCTTGGAAGCAGTATCTTCTTCTTCTTCTTTCGGCTTTTCCCAGTTAGGGGTCGCCACAGTGGATCACCTGCCTGCTCATGATTGGTAGTGGAGTTTTACAGTATCGAGTTGACAGCCCGGTGCCCAACATTCCACAGAAGGCACACACATGCATGCAGTCACACCTAGGGCCAGCCAATTTAGAGTGTCCAATCCACCTACAGCATGTCTTTGGGATGTGGGAGGAAAATGGAGCACCCGGAGGAAACCCACGCGACCACAGGGAGGACATGCAGACTTCGCACAAAAGGCACCCCAGCCGAGGATCGAACCAGAGAACCTCTTGCTGTGAGGCAGCAATGCTAACCGCTGCACCACTGTGGCTGCCCTTCCTTGGAAACAGTATATACAAGCATTATTCTGAGAGTGTAGAATAATAGAGCATGCCTTAGAAGAACAGACATTGCTAATCAAATTTGTATTCAGATCAGAATTCTGTCATTTGACATGACTTGGCCTATTACGAATGCTGGCATTAGGAAACATGGCAAAGGTAAAAAAATCACAACATTATGATTTATACTGATAGTAAAAGACACTCATCCTAGTAATAAAGTATTTGTATCAGTTAAAATCCACTAAACATTATCCGTTCTATTCAGAAGACCCACATACCATAAATACCATAAAAGGTGTAATGGTAAGTATGCATGATGAAAACACAAAAATCAGGTACTGCACATTTTTTCCAGTGATTTATACTCTAATCCATTACCTAAATCCACTAGAGAAAGAGATTTAAGTCTCAGGAAATGTGTTTGTCAGAACCAAGAGATCTCAAGCTTTATTTAAAGGCCACACGTGCTATAAATATCTGTTAGTGGTAAGTTTTACAGGATTTTAGAGTGATACCAGAAAATAATATAATAATACACTATAGTGTTAACATTTCTGGACTACAGGCATTCCGTAAATCAGATTCTTAGAAATATTTTTCAGTAATCAGTCTCATTCTGCTATTTTTTCTTCCAGTAATGCTTTTGTATTCATATCTAACCACTTTTCAGGAAAAACATGACATCAAAATTCCTCTTCACCAAAATACAACTCATCAAAACTGCCTCCCAAAAGAAGCAACAAGGCATTTATCTTTGCAGAGTGGTACTGCATGTAGGCAGCTTCACCCCTTAAATGTATCAATTCAAGGATGTACCAACATTAGGAAAAGGGCAATTTTCAATGAGATGTGATTTTGATGAGGTGAAACTGCAGTACTTTCATACTGAATAACCTTCACTGTATAAACTACGTGATTCCTAGTGTAGCTGCTGTACTAAATGAGTTTCGGTAAACTGCTGTATATTAACAAACAACTAGGGACTGCTATGTATAGAGTTCTCTTAGTCACATCCCATAGCTGACATATTTCTCATAAGATTTTGTTAATATCTAAGCAGATTACCGAACTACCCACCCTCTCCCCACCATACACACATTTGCTGGGACTATAATGGTACACCTTTCTACGGGTTCCGATATTATAGCCTTAATCACAATACCATCAAAAACAGAACCATCTGTAGGTGGTGGTGCTATAGTACCATGTCAGTCCTAATTTACTTATCAGATATATTTTTGTTTTATTTATGATATTTAGCTATGACATAGACATACCTACGGCTATTCTATGATGTTTTAAAAAAGCCATTGATAGCCTATTCCACTCTAATGACATGCTACTTTCAAATGCAAGGTCTTATTTTTAAGAGTTAAATCTCCTTATTTTTTGCTATAATCCAATTATCACCTTGCTTTCTGCATTCTTGTCAATCTGTGTTAATTAGTTCAGTTTGCAGCCACCCGCAGACTACTGTGTTCTCCACCTATTATCGCACTTTTGTTTTTCTTATACCCCTTATGTTTGGGGGACCTCTTTAAACCTTTGTCTTAGTATGCCCATGTATCCTACTATGTGCAGATATATCATCTGGTTTCCTCTCCGTTTCCACTAACTATCTTTATTTTCATAGTTCAGATTATCTGTGGAAAAGATCACAATTTAAAATGTCTTTTCAAACATCTTTTTTTATTGTCAGAAGCTCCAGTTTTTTTTTGTTTGCTGTTTTCTCTTTCCACAATCTGCTTATTTTTATATTTTAGGTTATTTCCAAAGAAAACCACTTAGGGAACTAACAGATTTCCTATTTGCAGCATTGAGTTACACCTTACCTTGTGCCTTGTTAAATTCCACTTTGAAACAGCATATTTTTTTTACAGAAAACTTGAATTTCAAGCAAATACTATGCCTACATCATTATATTTCTTACTTGTAACATATCTCATTAATTATACAAATCAACCATCTCCAAATAAATCAGAGTAAAAACTAATGCGGAATTAATGTCTTTCTTTTGTCTGGTTATTTAACTTCTATATACCTCGTTTTAACTTTCCATTTCCATAAATACGTCTATATTTTTCTATAGCTGTCTATTGTTACATTCTTATTAGTTATTAGAGCCACATATCTCCCCTTCCACGTGTTAGTCTTTTCATATTTTCATGCACAGAGAATTACTATATAACTATATGAACTACTTAAGTCATTCACTGGATGGAATTCATAGACAATTTGCATACTGTGCAAGGAGCTTTTGCATGGTTCTTAGCAATGCTCATGGTTGTGCTGATTCATAGGCATTAGCTGCACAGTTGAGCAACTAAGATCAGAATGAAGTACAAACCATTCAATAAAAAAGCTGTTTTAATTCTAGCGCCTTGGTGAAAACACCTTCTGGGAATACAAATCACATCAAACATCTCACTTATATACACACTATGAACCAATGAACAATTAATTAAATAATTTATCCCTTAAAGCAAACTTTTCCAATTTAGTTCCCCATTACGTCCCATAGGGACCAATGTATTAAACTTCAAAATATAAATACTTTCTTTGTACAAAAGTTTCTCATTTAATGCATTTTCATCCACACAAAAACAATTAATCTGTTCCAAAAATACTTCCTTTTAGCAATGAATAATCATAATTACACATTTTCATAAAGTAACACAAAGAAGATATTCTAAAAAATGAAATTTATAAATCGGTGGCTATGTTTATAAAGAGAGGTTATAGCCCTGATATGGTAGAGGAGGCAATATACAAGGTATATAATAAGAAAGTAAACACTAAAATTAAGAGAAATAAGGCAGTTCATGAGATGAATGTTTCTAAATTAAATCAAGTACAACAGATTTATTTTGTCTCTATGTACAATATTAAAAATAAGGAGATAATTGAGATGCTGGAACATTATTGGAAATTTTTACTACAAGATAAATTTTTGGCAAAAGTATTACCAAGGCATCCCTCTAGATCATATGTTAGAGGTAGAAGCATAAGGGACATGTTAGTCCATGGATATTTGCTCTACCAGATCCAACATTATCTAGATCCCTGATACAAACAGGTACAACTAAATGTAGGAGATGCCCGGTTTGTCCACATATTACTAATTGCTTTGAATGTATTAATAATGTTTCTTTCACACCTAAAGATAGATTTTCATGTGACTCTAAGGGGGTAGTTTATATTTTAGGCTGCCCTTGCAATATGTTTTATGTGGGGGGAAACTAAGAGGATGTTCCGTGTAAGATTTATGGAACATATCTGGGACATAAAAAATTGTAAACAAGAGAAAACAATTGCTGCTCACTTTATGAAAATGCATAATAATGATTATTCATTGCTAAAAGGAAGTATTTTGGAACAGATTAATTGTTTTTGTATGGATGAAAATGCATTAAAGGAGAAACTTTTGTACAAAGAATTTATATTTTGAAGTTTAATACATTGGTCCCTATGGGACTTAATGGGGAACTAAACTGGAAAAGTTTGCTTTAAGGGATAAATTATTTAATGAATTAATTAATTATTCATTGATTCATAGTGTGTATATAAGTAAGATGTTTGATGTGATTTGTATTCCGAGAAGGTGTTTTTACCGAGGCGCTAGAATTAAAACAGCTTTTTTACTGAGTGGTTTGTACTTCATTCGGATCTTAGTTGTTCATCTGTTTTAGTGTGGTGGTGTTGTGCTATATTAGCTGCACAGTTGCTCAGCAGTTTGTACAGTGTGGTATGTAGCACATGTAAATGAGTGCATAAACATGGAAATGATCTAGTGTAAATAAATGAGTGAATAGTGAGGTGTAAATGAGGGGAATAAAAAATGTCACAATTCATAGACTTCAGTACAGGTGCTTACACGTCTCATGGTGCATTGTTATACATGGAAAAGTATGTCTAAAATTTCAGCAGTGCAGGTAATACTAGTCATGTTCAGAGTTTTAGCAAGTTGTGCTCATCAACATTTTTTGTTGTTGCTGCTGGTATTGCTAATTAATTACATACCCTCTCGGTTTTAGGACTCAGAAATAACATACAGAATGGCTGATATATCCTGACAGTGGAACAGGTAGTCAATTGTTACATAATGGAACAAGATGGTCTCAGGACCTTGATCATTTGATCTCATGTTGAATGTAATGGAATGTGTTGCATTTCTATCACTGTGGATAGCAAGGTTGTTGTTGTGTCTTTCAGCTTTTCCCGGTTAGGTCGCCGCAGCGGAACTCCGGTCCGCTAATTATTGGCAGTAGATTTTTATGTGCTGAGTTCCCGGCCCTGGCGTACAACCTTCAATGAAGGTACGCCCATTTACGCATGTCTCCACACAGAAGATGCTCTAGCTGAGAATCGAACAGGACAACTTCTTACTGTGAGTTGACAATGCTACCGCAGCACCATCACCGTGGATATACTGTGGATAGCAAGCAAGGTATGTGTAGTTTTTACCATCTTAGATGCATGCACTTTTTATTGACCTACTATGAATTCCTTCAGTATTTTGCGGGCATCTGTCTCAAAAATATTCAGCAATAAGACAACCATTAATTCCCACATCATGCTGCTGCATGTGAATGAGCATTGATGGTTTCCCAGGAATATGTGTGGAGTGAGGCAGCATTAAGCATGAGTTCTACAACTCTGCACACGTCACTGAGGTACTAGGTGCCATAGATTGTACTCATGTGGTGATAAAGGCTCCAGGGGGCCCACAGTCACAGAAGTATATCATTATTTATTATTTATTTATGTATTTATTTATTTAGTTACCATTTGTTTACCAGGAAAGTCCAACATGGAACTAAGCCAATTTTCAGCTGAGGCCCGGGGAGAAATGCTTCAGATGCATATCTTTGTAATGTGGGAGAAAACCAGAGCACCCAGAGGAAACCCACACAAATGCAGGGAGGACATGCAGACTGCGCACAGAAGGCACTCAAGCCGAGAATTGAACCAGAGAACCTCTTGCTGTGAGGCGACAATGCTACTTCTGCACCACTGCGCTGTCCAAAACACTACCATTCCCTGAACCGCCAGGTAGTCTGTGATGAAAAGGGAGTTATTTCAGGTGTGAGTGTGTGTGTGTGTGTGTGTGTGTGTGTGTGTGTGTGTGTGTGTGTGTGTGCGTGCATGTGTGTGAGATACTGTGGTAGTTCACAGGATTCTCACATATGGCATACCTTTTTATCTGTATGCCTGCTTTTGGCATGGTGATTTCCTAGAGGCAATTGAGTTGGTAAGTTCATGTACAATGTATTTAATAAATGCTGACACATATGAACAATATGTACATAGCCAGTCTCCCCTTCAGAAAAAAAAATATTGTATTATGCATTAGATACTGGCTACCCCATTGAACTCTGGTTCATGGCTCCCATGTGCAACTCTGAAACCATGGCAGAAATGTGTTGCAACACTGCTTGCGTCCAGATACTTAATGACAGTGAATATGTGCTTCAGCTGATAAGGTTATGCTTTCACTGCCTGGTTACATCTTATGGATCTCTATTCTCCAGAGACAGCCCTTAAAATGTTTGCATGATATACCATGCTACATAATATGATTATGCATAAGCAGGATTGACATCCTATCTATGAGCCTTTGTTATATCATCTGTCATACACCCCAGAGCAGCACTAATAGTTATCAAGAACCAGGTGGCATATTTTAAACAAGACATTCCCACAAGCAGTAAGAGAAACAATACAGGACCTCTGGTAATGTAGCAATGATTAGTCAACAATAATGTGCCATGGAATTCGTAAAATGCCAGTGTTAGAAAGACTAAACATAATACATACAGTGTTCCAATCAGTCTGTGTTGGCCAGGTCATGGTATTCTCCCATTATGCACTAGATACCACCTCATTACTACATAGGAGAGATAATGCTATGGATTACAGTTGTCATGTGTAGACAGGAAAGGGGACAACATAACAGAGTTATCATCATCATCATCATCACAACATCCTCATATACCCCCTGTTTCAATTTTCTTCATGGAATTAGGGTGTTGGGTCCACTGTCACCATCTTTCTTGATTTAGTGCTACTTTCCTACCTTCTTCAGCAGTGATGCATGACTGTCAGAGGTCTTCTGCCACACAATCCCCTTGCTGGTCATCGTTTTTTCTTCTTGCCTTCTTCCTGTCTCTCCCAAATCTTCTTCACCAAATCACCTTCTTCTTCTCTGTACATATACCCTAACCACAGTAGTCTGTTCTTTTTGACCTTCACTGCAATTATAGCTACTTTGGCCGTCTGCTTAGACATCGTCATTTCTTCATCTGTCCCACAGTGGGTACCCTACCACCCATCTCAGGCACTTCATCTCCAGTTACTCTAGCTTCCTCAACTGCTGTGCCTTCACTATTCAGGTTTCTATGCCATTTAGTAGTATTGGTCACAGTTTTGGTTGCTAAAGCTTGATGCTAAGTTCTGTGTTTCCTTTATTTACTAAGTTTTTTATTTCCACTCTGAATATCCACAAACAAAAATATGCATATTTCCAACTTTCTGTGTCAAGTAAAGTTGTTCAGTACTTTCTTGATGTGATCAGAATGAGGGGCTTTCTTCATGGCATAAGCTTGTAGGAGTACAGGTGTATACCCCACACTTCCAGTATAAATTTTCTGCATCAAGAGGGGAGAAGAGTGGGACAAGCAATTCAGAAATAAGATAAAACAAGAAGTAATAATTAATAAAATAAGATTTTAAGATCAGGTCCGCTATCAGAGAAGTGCAATACTAGCTACAGGTGGATTCTTAGTGACTTTGGAATTGGCTTATTAAAAACAAGTTATTAATTAAGTTGAATACATTGACATTAATGGCTTTTATGTACTGAGAAACTACTCAGATATGGTATCAGACTTCAGAGGTTAATTGCCAAAAATATCTTTGGGCATCGTTTAACCAGTCTTTCTTTGACTTGTGCATGGAAAGGATTGTTAGGCTAAATATGCATACTGATTATCAAATCTCCTGACTATGGAAATAGGCTAGCCTTATGTTTAAATTCATTTATACTGATGATTCAGTATCCCATTACTAGTCATCAGCACAACACTGACTCAATGGAGAATAAGATTTGCTGCTTAATCTCTTTGCCTGCCAATACAGAGCACCTTTGCTTCTCCCTTTCCAAGGTCAGTTGGCATCCTGTCACTAGATAGCACTGTTATTTTTCAACTCTCTCACTTTTTAAAACTTCTCAGCTTGTGATTACTGCTGTACACTGGCAAGCAGAATTCACCTAATGAACCCTTCTTGTTTCTGGAGGCTGCAATGCCTTGGATCCATGTATTTGCAGAGAACATCTTATTACCTTTCACTTAGGAAAACTTTCTGGAACAGCCTACCCCTATGGCACCTTCAAGAGGGAACTCAATGCATGTACTCTAATATTTTATTTACTGATTACATATTTGCCCTTTTTTGGATCATATCTGTATCATTTGTATGATTCGTTGCTGCCATTTTGGCTCTGGTCATGGCTAAAAAGGGTCTGTGGATCAGTTTACCTACTTCATTAACAAATACTAAATACATAAGTCAGTATAACGCATGCTGCTATGTAGCTGAATTTCACAGATTCAGTTTAGCATCATTTTAGGTTATACCACTTATTCACTTATGCTCTTATTTAGTAGCAGAAATATGCTTATTGCTGTACTTGTGTTTCATTATTTATTAGACTACCAGACCTCACAAAGAACGTTTAAGGAGAAAGATAGTGCACCTTTAATCTGTAGTACTCAGCAAAACATGCAGGATACTGTAGTCTCTCCTGTGTGACAAATCTGCTTAACTCTGTTTCTTGATGATGTGAGAAGTGCATGGCACCCTATCATATGACAGACATTGCCACCAAGTTACTATATATTGTATTTTTGTAATATTAATTTTATATCCCCTTCCCTGATCTGTTGATGGAGACACTGTATTATTTGCATTTGCTTTCATTTAATGAGCAACAGATTGTAATGAACTGCAGGATTCTCGAAGTTAACATCTATTACTCTTCCAGCTAGGAGAAGAAACATTTTTTCATACTGCTAAACATGTTTAGTACTGCCCAGTGTCTTCTGAAGAACATTGTGCCACTGACCTTTTATTGTAAATTTCTATACTGTTTTATGAGCCAGCTTTATTCTATGAGATAATTCAAAGGATAAACAATGTGTTCGAACAGCATCCTTCTCAACACGGATATGAGCTCATTTATGTACTTTGTAAATAATATTTACAGACTCTGACTTCAAAAAAACACTGTCGCTGACAACACTTGTGATTATTTAAAGTACTTAATGAAGACTGATTGCTTGTAAAATATGCCATGACAAGGAGCAATGAATGAACTGATAAAGGCACACTCTTGATGTTCATAACTGGTATTTAAGGTGAGTGCCTTTAGCACTTGGAAAGTACTCTTATCTCATAAATCATTCTTTGTTTGTTAGGTCTATTCAACCTGCCTTAGCCTCCCCTGGGCTCAACCTGACTCACTTCCATTGCCATTGAGGAGATCAAGGATAACAGTGAAGTGCCAAACTGCTGCTAGGGAGTATGCCTTACCCATCTCATATCCCATGGCAGTCTTGTGAGCTCTGCACTTGCTGCCTACAGGGGCTGCAGGTGTGTTTCCACTCATGTGTGACCTACCCGCCCCCAAGGCATATACCGTATGCAGTATGGAGTTCACCCAGATCTTAAGAAAGTGATTGCAGGGAATGTATAGCTAGTTTTAGCCTCTCACTCCCATTTGCCCCCCCATCCACTACCCCTGCACCCCCCTGCTAATCAGACTCTGGTCATCTAAGATGCAGTAAGGACTTCATCGCTCCGCACCACAGGGCCAGACTGCTGCAGCAGAATGTTGGCCTTATTCAGATTTTAAAATGTGTCAGCATTGTCCTTAGTCATGGTAAAGACATAGCACAAAAAAGATTTCATCTGTTCAAAGTTTAAGATATTTATTTATTTTTTATAACATTGAACAAATTCCACTGCTTACAGGAAATCTCCTGACTTTATGGCACTACTGTTTTCAATGTCTTTAGCTACTATTTAGTAAAATAAAACCTTCTTTAATAACAGTGAAGCCCAAGATCTCAACTTCATCTGCAGAATGTAGAGCCAATAAATGTGGTTTTCTGCAGTTTTGAAATGAGGATGAAACACTGTTGAAAATAACTCTGTGGAACATTTCCAGAAAAATAAATTCATATGTTGAGTGCAGTCAGATTTACCTATAAGCATTGTCTAACATCTCAGCTGTTTATCCGTAATAGCATTTCAGTATCTTAGGTTATGAGATTTTGGCCATGTTCCTATACACCCTTGACAAGTGTGCATCAACCTTAATGGATTGCAGTGTTAAATATATAACATTGCCTGTCGCTCTTTTCACAGGCAGTCCTGATTTTTGACAGTTATGTCCTATAAAAAATGTAAAAAAAAATGGCAACACGTCCAGATATTTTAGAAGTAGAAAACATTAGGTTTTCTATGAATATCACAGAAAAATGTGACAGTAGATCTGAAATAGTATAAACTAAAATGTATTTTGGTAATACCGCAAAAATATTTGCATTCACCGATGTTGTAATTTGTCCTGCACAATTACAAATTTCAACAAAAATGTCACACTTTGAGTATGTGAAAACATAGCAAGCTTAATAAGATGTTTATTAAGTCTTACCCTGTATGCACTGGACACAGCCATACGGTATCCTGTTCAGACAGCAGAGTAGCTGAACCTGTTATTATGTCAGCAGATGACATTTACACTTTAAAGGTATTACAGATGTTATTCACACACTGATGATGATAATCACTTCAAACTCAAGACTAATTTTATATGAAAGAAATGTTAATTCAGTCACCCAGCACCTTAAGATAAAGTGATTCATGTACCAAATCTAATTATAGGTCTTGGCTTCTCCTATATCCAGTGACACGATAAATATGACTAGCTTTAGTGTACCATACTGTGAGGAGAATACGGACTGCATCAGCACTCTATTTAGAGTTTTTGTTTTGAGAATAGGGATGGAAACAATCACTATCTACTTTATTTATTTGTTTGTTTAATTTTTAATGAAGCTTCACAGACTAATTTCATTTGCATCTTGAACTACATGAGAAAAGGTAAATGTAATATGTATTGACAGTTTACAGTACTTAACTAACCAGTAAACTTGTGAGAGGTGGGAGGAAAATGGATTCATGCCTCTCAACTGTACAGATTTTTTCAGAATGTCCAGATTTTTGCCTCATAATTTTGGTCCGTTTTTCACAAAATTGTGCTTTTCTGGCAACTTAGTGGCAAATCATTAAAGAGTGAAGTTAGAAACTAAAGACAGACATTTGAGTTTCAGAATTAATACACCTCAGAACATTGATGCTAATGCAAAACCTGTTATTCTATCAACTTTCTATGTTTCTAGGAGCAATATTTCAAAATTGTCCCTATTTTTGGGCCTTTGTTCCACTATTACTTATGTCTTTGTCCAGATTTCTTGCTCTAAGAGGTTGAGAGGTATGGAAGTGCTCTGAAGACCTAGATGGGATGGAGAGAACATGCAAACTATTTTCCACACAAGACCCTGAATCTGACAAGTAGAAACCTTAATTGCTAAGAAAGTGTTCTACCCATGTTCCATCACCTATATGAATAGTCTTTGCATTGTATATCTGCAGGAATGTAATTACAAAATAATCTGCTGGTATCAGTTAAGTAGTTAACTTGCAAGCAGAGGTTACTCATCAGCTTTATTTGTGACTGTTCATTCAGTGACATTCTCCATAGCATCAGCCAGCTTTTTAACATCAACCTACAAACTGCAAGAATATGCACGACAGATATCTACAACAGTGTTTCCAGCCCAAGAAACAGAATAGTGAAAGCTTCTTTTGCTCTAAGGACAAATGTGTGTGAGCTAATGACGCAGGGGCTACAGGGTTGCTTTAATGATGCAGCACCATGGGATGTGATCCATACACAGATTGTTGCCTAATAGGTAGAAGCCACATTAAGTCATCCACAAGAGAGTATTATTGAGATTGCACGAGGAATTGGCACCATAACTTGGCTCAGTGAGTCTCCCTCTAAATGCTGGAAGGGGAGTGGTAGCATGCCAACAAAGAACCTTTTGATTTGGGGTAGGATACTGAGTGAGCCAGGCTGGTTGTGCAGGAGCAGGCAAAATGGTAGAACTCCTTTACCACTACACAAGACTGATGTGAATCACTAATCTTGTACAACTCAATGCACTAAGTAGAAGGCTTTGAAACTAGCTGCTGTGCATTGTGTGCCCTGTTTGCTCATCACAGCAAACATAAGTGTCTGCAACCTTTCAAGCAGGTATTGCCTACTGCACCTGACTCAATCTGTTGAGGTAATTAGGTGCTGGGCACTGCACTGCACTGCATTGCACTGTTTGAAATCACAGGGCCACAAGAGAAGGAGCCTTACACCCTCAAATATGCACTGCCATAACCACTACAGTGAGAGGTACATCATACTGCTGATCCATTAAGCTGTGCATAACATTCAGTCAATGAGTGTCTGTGTAGGATGACTGAACAGCATCTGTCCTAAATGCACCTCCCCCATTAACACGTAGGCATTCTGCTAATACCCACAATCAGCTACTTCACAAAGGCACCTGAGGAAAATGCTTGTTAGAACTAGCATCCTATTTAGAATAACAGATGTTGTCGACTACTCCCAACACAACTGTGCACCTTGGTCCATTTGGTTCTCCTCTAAATGTTTAGGTGTGGAATACTAACAGTTAGAGAGAACTGACAGAAGCAGATACTGAGCACAGTTTAAGTAGTACATGAAATTGTTTAAAGGCACTGAATCTAAACATACCTCCAAGGGGCAAAACACTGTATCCAGTTGACCATGTGCATCATTTTAGTATGAGGCATGAAAGCAGTATCATACATGACTCGCTGTGACTGTTATCCTTGTAGATTTTCTAAGCCACCCAGCTATAAAGTAATATAAATTTCATGGACATTAGCTGCGCTTGGATGAATAGGCAGCCACAAAGAACTCAGAATTAAGAGAGAATAAGGAAACCCTTCTCATCTGAAGGTCCATTCCAGTTTTACACATACATACATGCTGAGCAGTTCACGATTAATTGTACAGTTCATTAATACTGAGCAAAACCTGGTAAGTAGAAGAGTCAGATTTACACATTGTCCAAATGTTTTGCCTACAAAACTATGGAATTTTGTTTTTGGTTAGGCATCGTCTTCTTCTTTCGGCTTTTCCTAGTTAGGGGTCACCACAGCGGATCACCTGCCCGGTTATGACTGGCAGTGAAGTTTTACAATGTCAAGTTGCCAGCCCGGCGCCCAACCTTCCACAGAAGGCACACACATGCATGCACTCATGCCTAGGGCCAATTTAGAGTATCCAATCCACCTACAGCATGTCTTTGGGATGTGGGAGGAAACCGGAGCACCCGGAGGAAACCCACGTGACCACAGGGAGGACATGCAGGCTCTGCACAGAAGGCACCCCAGCCAAGGATCAAACCTTTTTGGTTAGGCATAAATGTGTCTAAAACATTGACAGTTGTAGACTGCCTTCCGGTGTCTTAATTATATTCGAAAAACCTCTCAGAATCTTTCACTTTAAAACCACTTGAGCTTGACACATGTGCCATATATGTTCCACTGAGCAAATATGTAGCAATTACATATGAATAATGGGTGTGGTGGTGGACCTTAGGTCATGGTTTTATGATTCATACTCTGAGGTTATTGAACTTTATGTCACAAAATCTTCCTCACCTTCAGCATGACACGAAAAAAAACTTGTTTTTTTCAACCAATAGAATTAATTGAGTTCCAAATTATAAACTCTGGATTTACTTTTTTTCAATGTAAAATAGAAATGGGTGATAATAATAAAGTGGTACAATTAAAATGATGCATACACTGAAAATAAAGTATAATAAGAGATATGTAGAAATACGAAACGTTTGTTAAAAAGTTCACCTCACAATTTATGTTTAAGTGTCACAGTTTTATGAAATGTGACAAGGAAATAGTAGCAAGTGCTCGATTACAGTGACATTTTTCCTGTTTGGTAAACATTAATACTGAGCTGGTCATTGGAGAGTGAGTCCGCTTCCTCTGTTTCTTTAACATTTTATGTAAGTAATGGATGATTTTTTTAAATTTTATCTATTTATTGACCAAGTAATCCCAGTGGATATATTGCCCTTTTCAGGGGTGAACTGGAAGCACTGTCTAGTTAAGTGGCTTTCTCAGAGTTACTCAGTAGGCAAATGAAAGTGGAAGAAATCAAACCCTGTACCCTTGACACATGAAGCATTTCATTACCCGCTCTGTGCGTTAGTCCTCTGTGCTAACTGCTAGACATGATGTAGTGCCGCACCCTATCAGCTCATTTAAAGGATGGAAGAAATCAAATCCTATACCCTTGGCACATGAAGCATTTCATTAACCGCTCTGTGCTTTAGTCCTCTGTGCTAACTGCTAGACATGATGTAGTACCGCACCCTATCAGCTCATTTAAAGGATGGAAGAAATCAAACCCTGTACCCTTGGCACATGAAGCATTTCATTAACCGCTCTGTGCGTTAGTCCTCTGTGCTAACAGTTGGACATGATGTAGTGCCACACCCTATCAGCTCATTTAAAGGACATCAGTTTATGAACTGGAACAACTGGCACATAACTAATTAGTTTTAACTCATACATCAGATCTGGGTTTGAGTCCATCAACTGCTATACTGTACAGTTTGGAGCAAACCGCTTATCTATTTAGATTTTCCGATTCATCTTTGAAAAATGGCACTTTTGGTTCCTACACTTTATCAAGTAAATAAAGAGTATATTTAAATATTATTATTATTGGGGTTTTTTGTCCCTTGAATCTGTCAAACATTTGGTCAGTTGCCTTGACTATGCCCATATGTTTCCCATCTGGATAAGAGCTGGTCATAGCATGGACACCATGCAGGTAGCCATCAGATGATTCTGGTAAGCATCTTAACTACAGCCTCTACATGGTTTGCAGGTTCACCAGGGATTTGCCTGCGATGGGTTCACTACAGGACTATCACTCATTTCTATGTGCCCCTCAGACTACCCTGTCCCCCGATGATCAGATAGTTCACACTAGACTTCCAGTTCTACCTTGAAAACAACAGCAGGAGATGCAGCCAGTGACATAATGCTGAGCCTTCCACTAAGAAAGGAGATTAGATATTACCCCATCATTCCTGTCATTACCCACCTGGCTCCTCTAGGTCTAAGAACTGGGGCAAATGGGATATGGTTGCATCATAGTTAGGGCCTAAACTCTTTATGTCATTAGCTAGCTAATTAAGCAGTATAATTATTTAAATAAAAACAAATTCCTGACCACATCACATTATTTAAAGACTGACACTTTAACAAGACTCTAACACCTCCTGAATGACAACTTTGTAATTAAACATACCATCAAGATATATGAAGTGTAACACTTCAACAGTATATCATTTTTATGCGCGATGTGTGAGACCTAATTCTGCAATTTTTGTTGCAGTGCGGTCACCATTTCACTGATTAGCTCAGACATTCTCAAAAAGAATTTAAACATCCTTCAAGAATAAATAATAAAAATCCAGAGTCATAAGATTGCAAAGTAATAAATGTAGTGATTTATATAACTGATTTATACTCCTTCATGTACAGAAATAAAGAGATGACTTAATTTTGGTTAGTAAAATATTCAACAACAAAATACTGAGCAAATACTGAGACCATTATTTAAACACGTATTCATACACCTTTACAAGCAACTAAAGAGCCACAGTGTAGTAACACGCTTCCTGAAGGCACCAAATAAACAAAATCCTCAGTAGAATTTGAGAAAAAAAGTGTCATAATGAGACACTATTACTAAATCTGGTTGAGCCAAAGATGATCATCCCAGTTCAGTAATCCCCTGATGTGTGAAGATGATGATGATGTTAATGAACACAGAATACCCAGTACTTGTTTAGTTGTTTTGAAGAACAAAACTCCAACAATACCTCAACCTCTGTATCTTACCAAAAGCACAACACCTCAACAGTGCAGATCTTCAGCAACTCTCTTTATAAGCATATCAAGACTGCAGTCACTGCAAAATCTGAAACATCTCATCAACTGATGTAGAACAAAAGTGGAAAGCCTGGCCTTTAGCAATGCAGGTGTATCAACATGTTCTGTAGAGGTCTCTGCATTAGTAGCACATCACTGCATCATCTTATCTGAAATGCACCACAGCAATGCAACAACTTCCCATCTGAAGAGATCAGTTCAGAATGCAGCACCATTAAATCCTGCCTGTAGGATAATCCTTCAGTAAAGCAGGAGATGCAGTATCCATTCCATTTAGAAGACAGCATATCAACATGCATCACTACAAAATCTCAGACATGGGATGAGCCTTCAGTGGTGCAGCAGTAGCTGTGGCATTCCATCTCAAGATTATGTCACAATATAAATCATTACAATACCTCAGCTCCAGGATGTCCTTTCACTGGGATACATGGATATGAGCACACCATGTACTGCTGAAATGGGAAGAGCTGATCACTTTTAACCATGTCCTTTTTTGTAGAAAAGCCCTGAATAAATTTAATAAGTGAAATCATAGTATTAATGGATATAAGGAAGGGTGCTGTTTTGTCTAATACTATGCAGCCTTGGAGTTTCTTTATTTAGAGATGCAAGGCTGCAAAGTCTCGTGCAACAATGCAGTTTCAATGTTTTTCTTTGAACCATGAGTAAGTTGATGTTTTGTATTCTTGACTTAGCTTATCGTATGATGTTCACCATTTATTACTCTAGATCCCATTTCAACAATGTAGACATACTGCAGCCCATGTGGAAGACAGCTTTTCAGTGTGCATTATTCCAGCAAATGAAGTGAAGTGAAGGGTGGGTAATCAACAATGCAGATTCATTCGAAAGAGACCTCCTCCACATGCTGCAATGCAATATCTCAGGTATGTGATGGGCCTTTCAAATGCAGCCACTGGTATAACCTATATGGAAACATTACCAATGCTATACTAATTTAAAGAGCAACACCTCACAGAATGTGGTAAAATGCTAGTCTACGAGCAACACATTTCAGCTATGTCACATTAACATACATAATTTACAAAACAACATGTCAACAACACTTGATCTAACCAACTACAACTCCCCAGCTACTCAGTTTAGGAACTGTCCTTGACACGGAGATTAGAGCATTCTCCTACAATGCAGGACCCTGCACCAAAAGAAGAGGCAGGGTAGCAGGAAGAGAATGCGACTACTCGACTACTGTGGCACTTATTGCATACACATGGCCTTGGGGTACATGGGTTAAAAGATGATGGGGCGGAAAGAACCATCCTCTCCTACTACCACAGTGTGATGTCCCTAGATGTTGTCCACAAAAAATATGCTTTAGGAAACAAATGAACTGTAATGGTTAATGGGATAAAAGGCACAGAATCTGAGGTCATAGGTCATCTTGGAAGAGATGGAGAGCCCCAAATCTCATTTTTTTACTGTCTGAAAATATATATTCTAATGTTTATTTGTTGCGCCTTTCTAACCATGAACCCTTTGTGAGTTGGTTGTTATGTCATCAAAAAGAGTTGAATAGAAGGATGTGCAGTATTTAAAGGGAAATGCTGACAAAAGAGAGTTTTTTCACTTATTGTTTAAATGTGTCTCAGACATTAATATCCACTTAATCAGTAAATGACAATGTATTGAAAAGACGTTAGTCAACATGCTAGTAACTTTTAGGTTTAATTATTTTTTTTTTAGTTAAAGTGACAACTCACAACCTTGCTGCTCCAGAAGCAGTGATATTTTCATGAATTGTGGGTTCAAGCGTAAGACTAAAATTTCCCTTTACTATTCCATGATTTAAATAATTACTTTGAAGGGGCTTTCATGTGTGTGTGTGTGTGTGTGTGTGTGTGTGTGTGTGTGTGTGTGTAGTAGTAGTCTGTTTCCAGAAACAAGTTATAGATTTTGTATTTTTAAATTTCTCCATATCTTCTGGGTTTCTTATACCATGATGGGAATGGACCCCCATTCCTAAGTCAAAGTATGATTAAAGTTCATGAAATTAGTATTGTTTCAATCTTTGATGTCAGCCAGAAGCACTCTTCGCAGCATCCGCAATGTGCCCATTAATGACTCCATCTGCAATTCGTATGGAGTTACATGTATTGGTAACACATCTAAATATGGTTGTAGATTATTTTTTAAAAGGCCCATTACTCCTACTAGTATTGGAACTGTCTGGGTGTCTTTCTTCCACATTGCTCTCATTTCTGCCTGCAAATCTTGATATTTTATGATTTTGTGTCTCACTGTATGCAAGACATTGTAGTCACTAAGTGTAGCAATTTCAGTGATCAATGCTACATTTGTCTTCTTTTCGTGGACCACTATATCTGGTTTTCTCACATCTGTCTTTTGAACTGTTGCTAATAGGTGAGCCCATGTGATGTAGACTTCATCACTTTCTATGATGCTTTGTGGATCATGTTTCCAGTGCTTTTCAGCTACTTCAGTATTATAATGTTTGCACAATTCCCAGTGCAATAGTCTTGCCACATTATTATATATACTAACTCCAGGACTGCAATACAGTAGGGGAAAAGGGCATATACCTTTTACTTGCCTTACAGTACTCTACACAGTGTCATATATATACTAAGTTCAGTTCAGTGAAATGAGATTCAGTGAAATGAGTTTTCAGTAATTTGAGTTTTCAGCGAAGTGGTCAGGGTGAAATGAAATTCAGTGAAATGAGATTCAATGAAACAAAGTAAACTCATATATATATATTTCTCTATCCATCAGTAGTACAGAAGGCAGTCTTGGAGTAAATTTTCTGTTTCCCATCCATAGATCCAAGTTGCACTTGAATATGGACAGGAATGAACTTTGTTTTAAGTGGATGGGGAGTCTGTTCCAGATCAGCAATATCCCTTGTGAGATATATGTCCATCCAAACTGTTCTGCTGATGCTGCAGAAGAGGTTTAGATCCCTAGACTGAGTATTTTTGACGTCACTGCACTTGCCGATGTATAGTAAATCCATCAGTATTGGGTTGAGGGTGTCTTGCATGCCAGACACAGGTCATATCCTGTAGGATGCTGAGTACAGTGATAAAAACAGACAGCACTTAGTGCAAGTAAAAGCATCTTATACTTACCATGGATAACCTTCGTTATAGGTCACTTCAAGCCTGTGAGTGTGTATGTCAATCTGGGAAAATGTTTCCTATCAGGAGGGTTAAACTTCATTGTTTGAAGCTGTACACAGTTTTGTGTGTTTGTATTAAGCTAATAGGTTATTGGGGTGTTCTCCCTTTCTGTGTGTGTGTGTGTGTGTGTGTGTGTGTGTGTGTGTGTGTGTGTGTGTTTGTTTTGTTTGAGGGTTTTCAGTAAAACAAGTCTTATAAGATGTTACATAGGTTCAAATGGATATGACAAAAAACAACTGTATAAAAGATCACTGTAAAAAGCATTAATGTATGCATGTAACAGAAAACTGAAACTACACATTTAAAAAAAGCTACAGGAGACACATTTGGAAAGAACTCTCCGTGTGAAATTGATAAAGAAAAGATTCCAGGATGGTTATTCAGCTGAATATCTGGGACAAAGGAAAAGGGAAGCACATATATTAATTGCAAGAAGTGTCCCAGTAGTAATAGAAGAGGAAAAAAATATAACAGTAGATATGTAGTGGTAATGGGCTACTGGCAAGGGAGGAGGACTATGCTGACATTTATTTATATTCCACATACAACTGCTACAATGGAGTTTAAGAAAATTCTGGGAGAAATAATCAGCTTTCAGTGGAGAATATTACTTATAGATGGGAACTGGAATTTGATTTGCAACAGTAAGCATATATCCGGGGGCCTTGAAGAGAAAATATAACAAAACAGGGTAGATGTTTGAAGAAATCTATGAAACATTTGGTATGGAAGATGCAAATTCAGCAGTAGGGCCTCAGATAGAATTTGCATATTGTTCCCCAAGGTACAAAAACTGGGCTAGACTAAACAGAGTTTAAATTTAAAAGGAACACATGCATTCATTGAATGTTCACATCAGTGAATGTTTTTCCCAGGGAAGTTGCCCAATATACTGAACGAGTCACACATCGCAGTATATCAAACCCACCAAAGTGGGGCTCTGTGCCCTCCACACCCCCTACTTATGTATACCAACTCCAAGATCATACTACAATTGGGAAAAGGGCAAATTTCCATATGTTGGCCAACTAACTCATTTCCCTGGGAAAAACATTTCCTGTTGTGAACATTCAATTAACGTCTATTTGCTGACGTGTGCAATGAATAGCTGTTTTCTGAAGTTGAGTTTCAACGAACTGATATAGAGCCCAAGAATTCATTTGGACCGCAGGCTAGAGACTGCCTTCCCCATCAAGGATTGATATCAGAGTATATGCAAAGAGAAAGGAATAGGGGGATCCTAAGTGAAAGACCAATACTGGTAGAGTTTTTAGGATAATCTAGAATAGAAGCTGCTATTAAAAAGAGACAATTAGTAGGGCATATAAAATATTGCATGATAACTATAGGAATCAATCAGAGGAAGTTATAAAGTATTGGGAAGGCAGACCAGATAAGCAATTCACAAAGATACAATGGTAGAATATATATGATATGTATGACTCCCAAATGTGGAACAAAGTCTAGATGATTTAGGATCTTTGCTTTTAAGTGTTTGCATAAGTATTTGTATACCCCAAGCAGACTCCAAAGAGTTTTTCCTTAGGTAGACTGCAAATATTGGAGATGCATGGGGAAGAAAGAGAGAACTAACGAACATATTTTTGGGGAGAGTAGTGAGTTGGCCGACTTTAAAAATTCCCTGCAGACTACTCTGTCAGAAATACTGTGTAAGCAAACTGGTGTACCTAAGAAAAGGATGTTTTTGAGCTATGATACAGAATCAGAATTGCCTATATGGTGGTGCAGTGCTGCAGCAGTTAGCATTGTCACCTCACAGAAAGAGGTTCTCTGGTTTGATTCTCAGCTGGGGTGCCTTCTGTGCTGAGTCTGCATGTCGCCCCTGCATTTGTGTGGGTTTCCTTCAGGTGATGTGGTTTCCTCCCACATGCTAAAAGTCATGCATGTGGAGTGTTTCTCCCTGGGGTTCTGCTGAAAATGGGCTCTGTCCCAGTCGGACTTTCCTGGTAAACAAATGTTAAATAAAATAAAATAAATATATATAGTAAGACTTTGTTTAATTTTGGTGGTGGCCAAAAAAACTCAATTAATTGCTAGAAAATGGAAATCAAAGTCTAAACTAACTGTCCTAGTAGTAGTGAATATAATAAAAGAGATAAAAGAACCAGAAATGGGATCTTTAGAAAAGGGTAGGAGGAAATTACATAGAAAACATAGGAATTGTGGGAACAATACATGCAGAATAATGTTTTGGAGGAAGAATGAGGTTTAAGGGAAGGTAGGAACTGAATGAGCTCTGTAATGTTTGACTGACAGTGACCATACAGAAGATTACAGGTGATGTTAAATGTTTGCAGCTGAAAACATGTCAATATGTTTTTTTCATTTATTTAAATGTATTATTGCCTATGGCATAAGTGATAATTCAATAACAATACTTCTTGTTTAAAAAAAAAAACAATAGACATGGTCAAAAGTAAGGTCACTGTCCAGATAATTTCTCAAATCCTGAACAGCTATGTTAACTCTTTGGGTTAGGGTATGATTCTCTCCCATGCCAATAAGCCAAATAAAATATCAACAGTCCACATCAACAATAATCCCACAAATATTTAGAAGTCACAATATACAATAAAGTAGCATTTAATATTTGTGTTACTTTCACAATAAAGGACATACGCAGAAAGTCAGGTACACAGTATCTTCTTAACCCATGCCTTTCTTCACCTACGAAAGTTAAATTAGCTCCTATTCGGCTCTTTGTCAAACATTTCTATGATGGTACAAATGCATTAGTAACTTACATAATGCCACCTATAAAAAGCTGTAATACAATTATTATAGAACTGAAAAATTTGCAGCATAGCCCCCTCTAAGCACTCATTCATTCATACACAGACTAAATTAGATTTCTGACAAAATCTGCCATTTTACATTCACTTGCAACTTATCTGCAACATTAATTGTTCAGTGCTGAGTTCACTTCACCACTGGTGTATACCTAACAGGCCTCTGTTCTCCTGTAGTAAATGCCTAGTGCAAATCAAAAGGATTAATAGAAAATTTGGATACAGATCATGAGTATATTCCTGGATTATGAATGGAATTCACTTCCTAACACACTAAGAGAAAATCCAAAAGCAGCCATTTTCAAAACCCTCTGTGAAGCTCACATCAGTGCAGTCCTCTCATGATCAAACTCTGGTATTACCTAAATATCACTTATTGAAAGATAAGCAAACCAGTTATTATACTTTTCCAAGCAATATTTGCAAGATGCCTTAACTAGTACATCCCAGCAAACCACATTTCTGCCCCTTACTTATAATTTCACTCTTAGTTAAAACTCCTTTGCTACTTCACTTCATTCTAGCCATTTGTCCCTATTGTTTTTTTTTTTTTTGCTCCTTTCCTCATTGTCACCCTTCTTTTACTCACTCTGTCTCTCAAATTCATATCACCTGTACCCATTCTGTCAACTACCTCTTTCCCCATGTCTCTACATCTCTTACGTCTTTGGTTGTCCCACACTTTAACTCCGCTATACCTCATATGCACTTTGTCATCTTAGTGAAACATAACAAGCTATACAGCCTCAGCTTCTATTTCCTCACACCATCTTTATCCTCCCAAGTTCTGCATTAAATGATTCCCATCCTTTGTATACACAGTAAGCATCTGGTTACACAACCACAGCTTTATTCCCATAATATTATATATACTGTCCCTCGTATGCTAACTGACCTTTCTTCTTCAATACCTATACGTACAATGCTTTGCAACTTCAGTATTGATTTGGCTGTTTTGATACTCTCTGCAAAAATGTAAATTAATTGCAAATGGTATAACAGATTACTGTACTTGTTTGTTTTTGTCGTTGTGTATTGTTACTGGATTATTGTCTCTTTTTCAGTATCCCATGTCATGTTTGAAAATAGTTAGTAACAAAACATTAATAAAATTTAAACAATTCTAGGCACAGTAAATTCACAAACAAAACAAAAGAGAATTGTTATCTATGCTGGCGATCTTTGTTCTTTGAATTACAACTGAAAGTGAACCTATCCTCAGCTGAGATAACAGATGTTCCACTTTTAAATAAATGCACTGCATGCTATAATGTTGACAGAACTGTACAACTGCACACCTAAATTCACATGTGATAGGCTCAAACATCTTCCTATTTGTTCTTAAAAAGTGATAAAAATAATTGCTTTCAAAGTGCACCTCTGCTATACTGTTAAATAAATATTTCAAGATGCCCAGAAAAATTATTTGTGTTCGGATTACATGTTTGTGCATATGCAAGAATTCATGTGTAGGTTTAAGAGAGGTTAATTAACTCAATTTGACTCTCTAAATCATTCATCAGAATCTTACGCAATCATATGTGGAAATTTTTACAAGAGCGTGGAAATGATTGAGTCAATGCATTCAAATACGTTAGGACTTTACTTCTGTTTTCCAAGTTTCAGATAATGTTGAGGTCAGGACTGTAATCTTGGGGTCAGAGGTACTGCACATAATACTGTTTGTTACTCCATCCTTCTTGATTCTGTTTTTACAGTGCTGGTTCCAGGAAGCTATTATTTCATTTGACTGAGCATTTTTTTAACTCAGGAAGTGCTTCAGGCTGACACGATGCTGGTGAACACTAGATGAGAATTCTGTTAAAGCCATTTATAGTCCTTGCTAGTCACACCTGCTACAGGTTGCAGATGTATTACTGCTGATGAACTGATTAGGACAAGCAAAGAAATGAGACAGTTGTAAAGCCATTCCTACTAACATTTTACAAATCTGATACAGCCATTCTGTTTATTCTCAAAAAAGATTAACAATGCATATTCCATCATAAAACTAAATAAAAGAAAAATCAGGCTTTGTTATCTAACTTTTCTTCTGCCAGCTGTCAGCTGTTGATAAAGTTCCGTTTCCATGAGACTATACAGCTGTGTTTCCTGTAGTGCATTGGGTGGGACCAGCTCTATGGACGTGCACAACAAGCTAGGCCTAGGCCATCTTTCTTTATATGAAACAACACTTTCTTCTTAAAAACTTGGTACACTTTAGTTTGCCAATCATTAGCGGACCGGAGTTCCACTGTGGCGACCCCTTACCGGGAAAAAGCCAAGAGACAAACAACAAACAACAACAAAATTTTAGTTTTTCACAAAAAGTCTCTTAATGGAATATCCCAAGGACAGTATTTAATATGGAATTCTGGGAACTGTGACCTTGTCTCTACTTGCTAACATTAAGCAGTATTATGTAAAAAAGTACGTGGTTGACTGTGAATGTCAGAGGTATAAAATTTAGATGAAGAAATAATAACCAAATGAAACTAAATTGATCTAAGACAATAATGTGTTCCATTAAGTAAGTAGTTAAATTAATCTCAGTAAGGGTTACAATATTTCTTGAGAAACTTTGACTTAGCTAGACTTTTGGTTTTGCTCCAGGACTTTCTGGCTACTCTATTGTTTTGGAGACAAGATATAAATATATACATATTTCTGAAAAACTACAAGATTACATGACAACTTTTATATGACAACAGTTACGTCAACATGCTGTAGGAGGCAGCAGAGAGAAATTGTGATATCAATTCCAATATCTGGTATGATGGGAATAGATGAGGAAAGGAGACCAACAACTAAGTCATTTACTGGATATCGGATGGTACTATAAAATACAGGGTGGGACCCATGACAGCAAACATCTAATAAGATATACATAGGATGGAGATGGCAACCACTTTGTTAGAGTCTAATATTGGACACAACAGATTTGGTGGGGCAGTGAGACAGAGCACTGCTTTTCCTTGTATCCAGTGGGGAAAAAAAGATAAAGATAACCTCAACAAGGAGAAGAACATGGCTCAGAGGAATAAATGGTGGCACTGACAACTCCCGAAATATCGGAACATTCCCTTTTTGTCACTATTAACTTATCTGAATATAGACTCATTAAAAGTTAAAAAAATCTCCTGGCCTTATGACAGACAGGGATGTAGCCCTGACTGCAGCCTACATAATGTGTGCTTCAGCTTCATTAGCAGCATGGACATCTGACTGATCAGGAGAGGTGGATGAGCCTTAGCAGCTGACACCAGTTTCATCATCTTTAGGGAAGGGAGGATGCTAGAGGTGGCTGACTGTATTTTCCACTGTAATTGCCATGTTGGCTGATGTTTTATTAGACAGGGATTTTCCTGCTGACACAGGGAATAAGGTGTGTGTGTGTGTGTGTGTGTGCGTGTGCGTGTGCGTGTGTGTGTGTGTGTGTGTGTGTGTGTGTGTGTGTGTGTGTGTGTGTGTGTGTGCACATACACCTCCTCCTCCCCTGACAAGTCAGCTATTACAAACCTGAAGACAGCACAGCAGTAAGCTGTTCTGAAAGACCAGCAAGCTGACTTGGGGAAATGGATTGGTGGATGGGGCTTCCTGAGCAGAAATGAATGGAACATAAGGCTTTTATCTTCTTGCCTGGGGATGCATAGCTCCTGTCCCAATTGAATGAGAAGACAAACTGGATGTAGGTAATGGAGCTACCCGGCAGGTTCTCTCAGAGGTTGGGGGAATAAAAAAACAGAAGGTAAAAAATCTATTGGTTAAATGTATGGTAAACACTGTGGCACTGAAGCAAGCAAAACATTTCTCCAAAACCTTCACTGTAACAAAATGTTGTGGTACAGAAACAAACAGAATATAACTTTTTGGAGCTATTTCCAATTTAAAATAAAATCTTCATTGATCAATTTTTTTATGTGCTAATTAGTAGAAAGGAAAAAACAATGCAGTAGATAAATGCAGTATGTAGCCACAATCTCTACACTTACTTGTATGGACTAACATATGTTTGAAGGTCTGCAGATATCAGCAACAACAATAGCATGCTTTATTACTCCGTCTTTTAGATGTCTAAAGTGAAGACCTGGAGAGCGAGTTCACAGATGTGACCTTATGAGGCTTAACTAAAAATAAATTTTGAGTCTTATAACCTTTCAAATTGGTCATTGCATTTGATGTTATGGATGGTGACAGAAAAGAAAATGTCAGGGGGGATAACAGCAGCAGATTAGAAACAAATGAAGATGAAGAAATATTAGACCCCTTTTCTCTTCTTGTCTGTATCCAAGTTAAAAGCAGATTGAAATATTCTTTCTAGTAGGAGATACTGAGAAGGGTTTACCCTTCTTCTCTGCGACTATCTCTCACTCTTCCTTGCTGCCACATTTTATTGGATCAGTGCCAGTCACCCATGTGTTACATTTGCTTGTATGATGCAAAGTGTGGTGCTTGTTGGCTATCCTTAAATTCTTTCTCCCTCTTGTATTTATCTCTTCTGTACTTTAAGTAAACTTTAGCCATATGCCTGTCCCTCTGCACTTCTAAATGGATAACTACATGAATTTTCTTCATTCTTTGCCTAACTATACTACAACATTTTGTTTTACATTATTTTATTTTATTTTATTTTATTTGTTGTTTGGTAACTGGGAAAGTCCAAATGAGTCAATGGCCAATTTTGAGTGGAGGCCCAAGGAGAAAAGCTTTGCAATGGATTCAAAAACATTTAAACAATAGCTGAATAATCATATTACAATGGGAGAAAAGCCTTGGAACATATTAAATATTTTACAAAGAGATGGGGAAAAAGGCTCCATAAAGACACACAAAAACATTTTACAATAGCTGATAAATAATTATATACAGGGGGAGAAAAGCCCCACAACAGGTAACACACTAAAACACATTAGGGTGTACCTTATATAGAAGGGGATAAGAGCCCCCACAACAGATTAAGATATTTTTTCAGAATATTGCTAGGAGAAATTGAGATCAAGGAAATAATATGTACTGGAAATAGCAAGATACTTTGCAGAAGTGGCTAACCTCTGCCTAGTAAACTAATATATAGTTAAACAAAATATTTTATTTCTAATAATATTTGGAGGTGAGAAATAATAGAGCACTCTGCTGCCAATATAGACCCAAGAATAGAATGGCATGAAGAAGATTAATGAGTAGGAGGGAAAATTAAGAAGAGAGAGAGAGAGTTGATTAGTATTAGAGAGATGAGCATGTTATGGAAGGACTCTAGAAAAGAAGAAAAAAAAAAAATATATATATATATATATATATATATAGAGAGAGAGAGAGAGTAATGATATACCTTAGTAGTATGGTATCATTAAAGCAACAGCTATTTTTGATGTTAGGCCATTGCTACCCTGTAATCTATGGGGGTGTTAGTGAATTCAGAGTGTGAAAGGCAGAATTATAGTAAGTAGGTGGCCATGCATCTGTTTTAAGGTTTGTGCAAATCCAGGTCCAAGAGTCCGATAGATGTTTTTTTTAGATTGAGCTTGAAATTGGAAAGTTTGCTAATATGTTTCAGGGATAAGGAGATAGAGTTCTAGGAGTGGGCTACATGGCTGGAATAGAGAGAGAGTGTGAGAGGTTAGAGCTGACGTGTTATTTATAGATAGTGAGGAGCATTTTGATTTCAAATCAAAGTGACCTAGCAGGGATGTATGCATGCAATAGGTTTAGCAGGGCTTTGTTTTGTCCTGATTTGTATATTAATTTGTGGACTAGGAGTAGTAGAGCATAGGTAGGTTGTCATGGTAATTCAAGCCAAATCAAGCTATCTTAGGCTAAGCAGTGATGTGCTCTCTTTGATGAGTTAGTGGCAATTGTTGCTATTTTTTTGTATACATTTTTATTTTGGATGGAAGCTTAACAGCTGAGCAGTATTGGGTGGGGCCGTATGGTAAAGTGGGAAGTAGGAGTGTGGAGGCCAGGAGTTTCCTATTGAATCAGTTAAGGATTCTTTTTCTATTTTTAGCCAAGTTGTTTTTTTGATAACCTGTTGCACAGGTAAGTCAAAATTAATATTCATCAATTATCATCCCTAGTAGCTTGGTATGGGGGTTGTCTTCTATAGGTGCACCATCAGAGGCTGTTACTGAACATTTTGTTTGAGGTATGTAAGGGCTTTGGTTTGGAATAAATGCAGCATTTTTTCTGGATTGAGTAGAAGCTAGGAATTATTGAGACAGCTTTCAGCTGATGTCAGTGACTCTTAGGTGATGCATTGTAGAGTAATAGGCTTACTGGCAGTACAGATTAAACTGGAGTTGTCTGCATATTGTATGAGGGGATGCTTGACATTTGGTGGAGTGTAGGTTGTTAGTAAATATAGTGAAAAGCAGTGGTCCTAGTACTGAACCTTGGAGCAACCCTGTTTTGATGGGTAGGAAGGATGAGTAAAAATTAATCCATTTAACATACTGGAGTCTACTGGAAAGGTAGCTGGACAACCATTTGGTGGAGACATTTGACAGGCCAAGTGAAGAGAGCTGCTTTAGAAGTAGTCCATGGGAAAAGGTATTAAAGGCATTTGATATACCCAGGAACATGGCAGAAACCAGTTGGTCTTTGTCTCTGGCTAGGTTAATAGTGTTAGTGAAGTATTGGAGAGCTGTAGTGATGCTATGTCATGGTCTGAAATCATGTTGGATGGGAGTAAATAGGCTGTTTGTTAATGAATCATTAATTGATTATGAATGCATTTTTCAATGGTTTTTGAAAGAGAGGAGAGAATAACAACTGTTCTAAAGTTGGATATACCACTGGAGTTAGCACCTTGAGAAGCGGTTTGATATGAGTCTTTTTTTCCATATGGCTGGGACGTGTGATTCTTGAATAGACCTATTTATGAAAAATGATACATGAAATGAAATTGAGATGACTGCTATTTTTAGGAAATCACCAAGGATTTCATCTAGAGCTAGTGCATTTGGATTCATTTGTTGGAAGTACTTCTTGATTGTGGTGGTGGATATTGGTTGAAAGGAGAAAGAGTGAGTATTAAGAAAAATGGGAGGTGGGACAGAGTGGTATGCATTCAGATTACTAGGTGAGGGCAATTTGTTTTGAATTTGTTGTGAGGTAGTTTAGTAATGCTAGAGATAAAGTGATCACTGAAAGCATTTGCCATTTTTTCCAGGGAGCAGTTGGGATTAGGGTTTGGTTGTCCATTTGGAGTAATGAAGTTCCCTGTCAAGTTTGATCTGGCATTTGGCTTTATTTTGTATGTATTTATATTGCTGAAAATTATTTTCTGATTTATTATTGAGCCTCGATGCCTTCCAGGCTTTATCTCTATCCCTGATTAATTTCCTGGTGGTAGGAGTGAGCTAAGGAGCACAGTTGTTTTGCATTCCTTTAAGCCTATGGGGAGCCATGTTCCTTAGTAGTTCCATAAACATCTTATTAAAATATACATCATTGTCTAGTGCTAAGAATTTTAGGATGTTTCACTTGTGAGATTTGTAGTGTGTTGTTAAATGGTTCTAGGTCAAATTTGTTCATGTTGGGAGAGGATATATATGCGTGTTCCCTGGGAGATGTATGGCGTTCTCTTGTGGCATATATGGGCAGATGGTCACTAAGTGTGCTTACTAAATTTCCATGGGAGCTTATATTGTTAGGGTGACTTGTTATTAACCAGCCCAGAGTGGTAGATTTTGGTAGGATCAGCGATAAGTTGGGAGAAATTGTATAGGTTTATACCAGAAAAGGTTATCTCAGAGTGTAAGCATCCCAAGTATAATTGTCTCTCTGTGTACATTGAGGGATACCTGGGATAAGATGTCATCCAATGCGTTGATATCTCCAGTTGGGATATAAAGGGCTGTCATACATACTGTTTTATAGGCATTTAGTTTTAAGCTACCTACAAGTAGTTCAGTATTGTGGAAGGAGGGTATGGTAGACAGGAAAGGTGACAAGTTTATACTACTATGGTACATTACTTGTTCCTGGCAGTAATTGTATTTTGACCAAAAAGTAATCTGAGAAGATCCCGTGACTGCAGAAGTTTGTTATTATTCAGTTTACCTATCATCTGTCATGTCTTACTCTAAATAAAATTTAAAGGTTAATTTCATTATTGTTAGAGGTAGTTTCTGTCTACAAAGTAAGGAAAAATGTATGTTACATCTGTATAAATAGGGAAACTAGAGAGATAGTGTGCATGTGTTTTGGGGGGGGTGATGCACTACTTTAATGGGAGGGTAACTGCAGAATTACAAATTTGATCCACTGTATTCTGCATACATTTATATAATCACCACAGTAATATCCTTTCCACCAAATGATAATCTAATGTGTAAAAGCATTTCTAATACATGGGTTGTGGTAATTATACTCAAATGTGTGGATTATGCTCAAAAACTGGCAAAAAAGTAACCTTGTTATGCACCTTTATGACATTAGAGGCATGAAAGATTATGACTGGGCCTTTGCTCATAACTAACACATTCAAACATGGATGTAAGAAATTTTCATTGAGAATTTATTCATACAGAGTTCTGATTTCTCTTGTTTTAGTTAATTAAGAGTTTTTAACTTTGTTAACATTCATGCCTTTTGGCCACTTAGCTCTATACTGTAACTGAACAAGACTCATTGGACATGGTAGAAACAAAGCAAAAAACAAAAACAAGTAAGGGAAGAATTCTGATGAGTCAGAAAAACTCCCCTGAGTAAAGTAGTTGAGAATGACTAGTATGTTTTACTTATTTATTGTTAATAATGTTTTATTGCTCATAGTTGCTGTATGTTTTTTATGAGTCTGTTTCATTTACTGAATTTTGATAAGGGTCTTCTTTTTATTACATTTGGAATTTAAGAAGAGATACTTATTCTATTTCTAAATTTCATACATTTTTTATTTAAACAACAGTTTGGGATTCTTATGCCTCCCTTGTTGATTATTGTCCCAAATGTTAATCTCTGTGGAGGGAAAAGTTTCAAACTATTATAAAAAAATAAACATTTTTATTGCAGGTTTATGATTTTCTATAATGTGACAATATCAAACTCAAAAAACTAACAAACTGTATAAAAACAAAAAAGCGAGGTTGTAGAAGAGCAGTCACAAAGAAATTTGTTGACTTAAACACAAGTTTATTAGCGCTTTCGGAGGGAACAATGCCTCTCCTTCCTCAGACTTTGTGTTTAAGTCAACAAATTTCTTTGTGACTGCTCTTCTACAACCTCGCTTTTTTGTTTTTATAATGTGACAATAACTAAGCATTTTATTCTAGGTTATGATTCTGCATAATAAGACAATAAACATTTTTATTCTAATTTAACAATAGCTTAACATTTTTATTTTAGGTAAATGATTTTACACAATATGCATTTTTATGCCTGTACTGACCCCCTGTTTCCTCAGCTGGGGGGGAGACTTCTCAGTATGTTTGTCTGTCAATGCCAACTGAATGCATATATTTTGATTCCCCAAAATTTGTTTCCCTTTTATGTGAATTTCTGATCAGACTTATCTTGAGATTCACTTATTATTAGGTCTACAATTTCCTTGTTTAAATATTCTTTTCCGTATACTTTTTATCTCCATGTCTGCCAACCATCAAGCCTCTCCAGCTGGCATTAGTGATATAAAAAAGATATAAAAAAATGAGACTACAATAAATCATTTCATAACTTTTCCCTCCTTTAATGTGACCTATAACATGTACAATTCAATTGAAAAACAAACAAATCTGTTAGGGGAAAAATATAAAAAATAAAAAACGTACAATAAGCTAGTTGCATAAGTGTGCACACCCTTAAACTGATACTTTGTTGAAGCACCCTTTGATTTAATTACAATATTCTGTCTTCTTGGGTACACATCTGCCATCAATTAAAGAGACTCTGATTAACCCCAAATAAAGTTCAGCTGTCCTAGTAGGATTTTCCTGACATTTACTCAGTTGCCTGCTACAGAAAAAGTCATGGTTCACAGAGAGCTTACAAAGCATCAAAAGGATCTCATTGTTGAAAGTTATCAATCAGGAGCAGGGTACAAAATAATTTCCACAACATTGGATATACTGTGGAACACAGTGAAGACAGTCATCAAAAAGTGGAAAATATATGGGACAACAGTGACATTGCAAAGAACTGGACGTCCCTCCAAAATTGATGAAAAGACAAGACAAAACTGGTCAGGGAAGCTGCCAAAAGACCTACAGCAACACTGCAGGAGCTGCAGGAATTTCTGGCAAGTACTGGTTGTATACTATATGTGACAACAATCTCCCGTATTCTCCATATGTTTGGACTATGGGGTAGGGTTGCAAGACGGAAGCCTTTTCTTACACAGAAAAACATCCAGGCCCAGCTAAAATTTGCAAAACAATACATCAAGTCTCCCAAAAGCATGTGGGAAAATGTGTTATGGTGTGATGAGACCAAGGTTGAACTTTTTGGCCTCAATTCCAAAAGCTATGTTTGGCACAAAAACAACACTTTGTATCACCAAAAGAACACCATCCCCACAGTGAAGCATGGTGGTGGCAGTATCATGCTTTGGGGATGCTTTTTTTCAGCTAGGACTGGGGCTTTAGTTAAGGGGAGGGAATTATGAACAGTTTCAAATACCACCAGTCACATTTGGCCAAAAAACCTTCAGTCATCTGCTAGAAAGCTGAAGATGAAGAGGAATTTCACCTTTCAACATGACAATGACTCCAAGCGTACATCCAAATCAACAAAAGAATGGCTTCACCAGAAGAAAATTAAAGTTTTGGAATGGCCCGGCCAGAACCCAGACCTAAATCTAATACAAAATCTGTGGGGTGACCTGAAGAAGGCTGTTTACAAGAAATGCCCTTGCAATCTGACAAATTTGGAGCGCGTTTGCAAGGAAGAGTGAGCAAATATTGCCAAGTCAAGATGTGCCATGCTGATAGATTCCTACCCAAGAAGACTGAATGCTGTAATTAAATCAAAAGGTGCTTCAACAAAGTATTAGTTTAAGGGTGTGCACACTTATGCAACCAGCTTATTGTATGTTTTTTATTTTTTATAATTTTTCCCCTAACAGATTTGTTTGTTTTTCAATTGAATTGTACAGGTTATAGGTCACATTAAAGGTGGGAAAAGTTTTGAAGTGATTTATTGTGGTCTCATTTTTTTATATCACAAAAACCTGGCATTTTAACAGGGGTGTGTACACTTTTTATATCCACCGTATCTGTTCTTACTAGTAATATGGCAATAAAAACATTATTGTTGTTTAACCCCAGTGCTGGGCAGAGGGACATGCAACCCCCATTGCTATGAGAGCCACTATACCTTTTACTAAGTGAGTAGAACTGCCTTACTGGACTGAGAGCAATGTATTTTCAGATTTTTATACAGTGGTGTCCCTTTCTTCTTGAGAGAAAGATAAATTTAAAGTTTTTGTTTTTGAAGGCTTGTAATGCTGTATTTTGGGAAATAGAGGCATTTCCTCTTGTGGGAAGCCATGTTCCATATGGAGTGTGAAAATACCTTTATCAATAGCTTTTCAGACATCACCACAGGGTAACAAAGATACTTCCTAGAACAAGCATAGTTGCTCACTAATTTTGTCTGTGATTAGGGATATGTGTATACAAAGGGATTTCAACAGATAACATGGTATATAAATGAATCCATGTCTTTAAGTCTGAAACCATCTTGTACTGCATGCCATGGATGTATTGCATAGCTCCAAGTTCTTTTCCTTGTACCAAACAGCATGCATTTGACTTTGTGGATAGTTATAATGAGATTTGTTTTGCCATCTTAATGCTTATTTACTACGTCTTTTTAAGAAGCAAAGTACAGCTGTTTTAGTTGAAGTTACCATAACAGTAAATGTTTGAATGATCACTGCTGCAGTAGCCGTAGTTATATAGGTTATATCCTGTCAAGGATATAACAGCCAGCCATCTTTCAAAGCTTCAGGGTACCTTGCACACCTCCAAACTGTCAGGCAGCTGGAGCTGAGCTGACTAAAAGACAAGTTTAGGCTTGAAGCCCTTTAGAGCTTTCCTGCCAGCAGACAGTGAGGCTAAGCCCTGAAAGGACAATGTGAGGAACAACAACAAAATAAATAAATAAATAAATGTTTCCACCCTGGCAGAAAAACACAACAAAAAAACAAGTGGGAGGGAGCTGCTACTGCAGCAATGATCATTTGAACATCGACTGTTACTGTAAGTTCATCTTACATAACTGTACTATGTTCTTCATATTGATCACTGCTGAAGTAACCTCAGCTATATGGGTAAATTACCAAAGCTAACTATATTTTGGAGGTGGAAGGAGAAGAGTCCGTGAGCCCCTGGAGAATGGTTCTAGCAAAGCTTGATCTAGACCTAGAGAAAGAATCAGGCTTATATTGCTTTGTAAAAGTATGTACAGAGGACCAAGTAGCAGCTTCTGGAATCCTTCTGGTATTAAACTCTTTTTTTTCCAAAAAGCCATGGATGTAGTCAAGGCCCTGGTAGAGTGGGCCTTGACCCAGCCTGGAATAGATTTGTTATAGTGAGTATAACAGCCTTAGACAACTATTTGAAAATAGACTAGTTTGACACTGGTTGTCTCTTCTTACCATCACAAGAAATTAATAATTGATGTGAAGATCTGAAAGACTGAGTTCTGGCAAGATAGTACCTGAGTTATGTGTGGACATCCAAGCTTTGGAGTATCCTTTCTCCCTCATTTTTAGGTTCAGGAAATAAAATGGGGAAACGGATAGTTTGGCTTAAAGTAAACCCAGATACTGCTATAGGCATAAAAGGATTACTTCTCAAAGAAACCCTATCCCTGTGGGAAATGAAATAAGGCTGAATCACCTTAAGAGCTTGCAACTCAGATACCCTTTTAGCAGAGGTCAGAGCAATCAGTAGAATTGTTTTCCTTGTTAAGAACCTCAAGTCAGAAGAGTTAGCTGGTTCTAGTGGAGCAAGTGCTAGCTTTTCTAACAAAAAAGTAAGATCCCAAGGAGGGCCAATGGTTTTCTACATGGCCTGTTATGCAAAAGCCCTTTCAAGAACATTTTGACATGAGGCTGCATTGAAAGAAGAGGATCTATGCTGCAATGGCCCATAAATGAACCTTGACAGAGGAATAAGAAATGCCATAGGATAGTAACTCACATAAATATTGTAAAACCAGAGAATAACTAGCCCTGAATGGGCATTATGCTGTTGGCACCAACTAGAAAACCTTTTTCTCCTGCTAATATATGATTTTCTAGTAGCAAGTTTTCTAGCCTCCATTAGTATCTGCTGCATATACACAGAAAACAGGTGCCTAAAGGTAATTAAGACCTAGCATCCAGGCAGTCAATTGAAGATAATTGATCTTGGTGTGAGTAGATTCAATCTGTGAGGAAGCTTGTGGTAATTTCACTGGCCATTTCCAAAAGAAGGAAGAACCATTCTTGTCTGGGCCAGAAGGGAGTCACTGCAATGATCATGGGGGATTCCTTCTGAATCTTCAGAGGTACCCTGGATATTACTGGAAATGGTAGAAAGGCATACAATAACATTCCTGCCCAAAGGAAAGAAAAAGCATCTGTCTTCTACACCTTCTTCCATGGAGTCCTGGAACAGAATTTTGTCAATTGTGTGTTCAGAAAGGAGGCAGTGAGGTCTGTTTGAGGAATTCCCCACAGATGGATCAAATCTTGGAAGACCCCCTGATCTAATTTCCATTCATGAGTGTCTGTCCTGGTCCTGTTCAACTTGTCTGGCATGCAGTTTTGCTCTGATGTAATGTAGGATGCCTGTAGAGTCAGATTCTACTGTAAAGCTATATCCCAAGCTAACATGGCTAGTCTGAAAAGGGGGTATGATCTGATCCCTCCTTGCTTGCTGATGTACCACTTGATTGTGACATTGTCTGTAACCACTTCAAGAGGTGCTGGGGATCAAAGCTGGTTCAGGGAGTTGACTACCTTGATCAGGGCAAGCATCTCCTTGATATGTATAAGGTTGCATCTATCTTTGCTGTCACAAACCCATTGCACTTTTATCCATCCGGAAATAGCTCATGAAGCAAAGTCCAAAGTATCTGTAGTGACTGACTGCTTTGTAGCAGTGTGGGAGAAGGGGATACCTGGATTTAATGATTTCTGTTGTCTCCACCAACAGATTTTTCTTCTGACAAACCTCAGCACTGGGTTCTGAGAAGATAAAGGCTGCTGATGCTGACCAAAGCAATTTCAGATACCAGTGTATCTTTCTCATGTGGAGGGGTATCATGAGAATCATAGATGCCATGAGACCCGAAAACCTGAGGCATTCCCTCACAGTGACCAAAGTGTGAGTGGAAAACCTTAGAAACAGATCTAGATAAAGATTTATTTTTTTTTTCCTATGGAAGAAAAGCTCTTTAAACTGAGGAGTCTAGTTGACATCCCAGGAACACAATCATGTGTGAGGGAGTCAAAAAAGACTCTTGAATTTTCTCTTGGAATTCCAGTGTGTGCAAGAGATCTGTCATCCAAGAGAGAGAGAGCGAGAGAGAGATTTCTAACACCTTGAAAAAGACTCTGAAAAGAAAAGCCCACTGAGGGTACTCCCAACAGCCACAAAGGATGTGGTTAACTCACAGTCCATAATGGCAGCCTGTAGGTGGTACAGCAGAGGGATACAGGATAAAAGATGAGAGGTCTGAGGTATGACAAATAGCCACAGCAGAGCCACCTACCTGTGGCTGAGGCAAACCGTTTACCTTCTGTGGTGGCAAAGTCTGTTTGCTTAAATTTTTCTTTTTGTTGTTGGAAGAAGGACCGACCATATGACCAGTAGTCTGCTCCATGGTCAAGTGGAAAATGGGGCCCTCTTTCCTGGGGAAGATGAATAGCAAATGTCGCTGAAACTACCAATCCACAAAGATTACTTTTTTGACAGAAAAAGAAATGCAGTAAAAAGCACTTAAAAATACTATGGCAGCCCCACAACATAAAAATAAACACAATTTATACACATTAGATATGTTTTAAGTTTGCTGACATTACTTTTAAACTGACAAAAGGAAATGAGTGCTCCATTTAAAAGAACATTACATTCTCGAAACAGACTATTAAATAACAACATTCCTAGCTCTAAAATAACTTTCCTGAAGAGGAAATTAATAAAACATTAACAAAATGTAAGAAAATAGAAGTTTTCCCCCAAAGTGAACTTATCTGCTCAGCAAAGAAAAGCACAAACCAACTGTCGACCTTCAAAAGCCTCAGGTGAGCACACTCTTCAGCGGCAGTAAAGCTCTGATTACACCCAGACTTGTCTTTTGGTCAGCTCAGCTCCAGCTGCTTGACATTTTGGGCTCATGGAAGGTGCCCTGAAGCACTGAAAGCTGGACAGCTGTGATATCCTTTGCAGGATATAACCCATATAACTAAGGCTACCGCAGCAGTGATCAATATAAGGAACATTACCATTTTACATGACTAAACTATCACCAAGTAGTAACATTCTGATGTGATTTAAGGATGAGTATATTATCAAAATAATGTGCTCAAGAGAGGATAAAAGACTTATCTTAGAGACACACCTACTAGCACATGCAGCATAGTGATAATTTACTTCCAGATTTAGTTATAATGATCAGTCAGTAAAATAAAGTTAGAATCACTGAATGGGGCCTTTCAGCAAAGCCAAATTTTCTAAAGTAGTTTGTCTATACTGGATGCCTGAGGCCAAGGAAGATTGCACATTTGAGTAGGTCTAAGCTGTTACATATGACATTTTGTAATAGCAGTGGGTTTCTGATGTTTGTCTTCATTAACATATTTTACACAAAGCATTCACAAACATTTCAAAAAGTTTATGCAAGCCATACAAGACAATATTGGGGTCTAAAGTGTTAATGCACAGAGAGGGAAAGGACTTTTGGGGCTAATAATTGCTGATTTATATGCTAAATGGAAGATACTAAGTTGTGAAGAGCTAATTAACTATATTTGCAATAGGTCTTCTGATTTTATTTGCTAAAAACAAAAACCTCACTGCACCAGGCAGACCTGGTCATGATTTTTATATACTGGGAATTTTAACAATAGATCATGGATTTGTTTTCTGACCTCCGCTGTGAGGTAAAAGTACATGAACCATAGGTCAATGGCAGGGTCTAAATATGACAATGATATAATGAGGTGGTAGTTAGATTATGGGACATGGGAAACTGAAATCATCAGCCATGGTAGTATTGCCTTGATGTCTTAGTAATCAAGATATGTACCATAATGGGTTTAAATATGACAAGAAATTAATCAGCTTCCACAAATCCCTGATATGTTCTAGAGATTCTAACTTATTTCTGCTTAAGGAACCAAAATCTGAGGCATGTCAGTCTTTATGTAACTAATGCAACCGTACATGAAGCAGTCATTGTCCTAAGTGACTCAAGTCATCTTCTGTTTAGACTATGCCAACTCCCTACGCTGCAACAAATGTTTAAGATAAGCTGTTATTAATTTCTGAGGTCCTTTCTATTGCCTTCTAGATACTATGGAGATCTTTGAAAATATAATCTAGATAGTCCAACAGAGAGTCCATTGTAGCAGTTAGGACAAGCAAGCACACGTTTTCAATAATGCCTCTGTCCTGGCGCCATGATAACTACTGGGGTAGCAAAGATAGTCTGGTCCATAAATAGCAGTTCTACTCCCCAAAAACATGTGCATGATAAACAGTAACGAGTCCTATGGCAGTGCTTAGAACAGGCAGTATCAAAGTAAAGGATTCATTCTAAAATACACTCTGATATGTGTGCATGAAATGAAATATGAACCAAATAAAACTAATATGATTTTATGGAAATCTTTCATTAATGCTCGATCTATAGTGTCAAATGCTAACGAAACACAGCCAGGAAAGGCAACATAGAAGCTTTTCTTTGACCTGCCACAAGGACCTCATTAAACATCTTTAATTTAAATAAATGAATAAAATATAAAGTAGTTATAGTTTGTCTACTAGACTCTTTACCTTGACTGATTCAGTTTCTCTCTCGTTTGAGCAACTGATAAGCCGAGAGAACAATTGACGCTGTAAGATACTTGATGAAAAAAATCATACAGCGATAACCCAGACTATCACACAGCATGAATACTATACAAAAGTACTCTGCGGTGAGTTCAGGACAGCCTTCTGATCAACTACTGTTAGGCCGTCTACTAAAAGTTATGTCATTAAAGACTCCTCAGAATAAAAATCATGTGCAAAAGACACTGAAATAAAATCAGTCAAGACAAAGACTCTAGTAGACAAATTGTCTCTTTCAGCTATTAAGGAAGGCCGTACTGCGATAAATCAGCAGCATTCGCTTGAGAATCAACCTAAAACTGCTGCTTTAAGGAAGAATGAGCAGACAAGATAATGTGCTGTGAAAAGTTCAGATGGCAAACCTATGCCTGTCAAACTCTTAGCACAAGAAATCTGGACAGAGCTCACAATAATAGGGGACAAAGGTCCAAAAGTAGGGACAGATTTTAAATATAGTTCTTATAAATGTAGAAAATTGTCATTTTTTAATGACTGCATTCATCAGTGATTTTCCAGAAAACTACAAATTATATGCAGAATGGACCAACACTACCTCACTTTATCTCAACTCCAGATACATATCCAACTGACTTACACCTAAGCTTCCTCTCACTACCACGTATATAACTCAGCCTCCTCTCTTACTCCTATATCTTCCCCTTCTACCTCATTAGCCCTTCTAGCTTGTTCCACCTTCATGTGGAACATCTGCTTTATATCTGTTTGAGTTTAGTGCAATATTTGTGTATAAGATTTAGGTATATGAGTTTAGAACAGTATCCATTTGAGCTTAGTACTATCTGCATATACATCCTACCTTTATTCCTAGCCTGTAGCTAGATATTGGTATATCTGTTCATTACTGTGTTTCATATTGTATGCATAGCTAATGTTTGCTGCAGTATGTATTATTTGCTATTGTATGTATATTCAATTGTTCTTCATGTACTCTGCTGCTTATTTATTGTTCTGTGGAGCTTTTCTCCCCACGCCTCAACTGAAAAGGACATGTGTCCAGTTGGAATTTACCGGTAAATAAATAAATAAATAAATAAAAATGAGACAAAAATCTGGACATTCTGCGAAAATCTGCACAGCCAAGAGGCGTGGGCAAATTGCTGAGCAGAAACTGAAGACATCTGCTGAAAATAAGTAAAAAGTCACAAAGTGACTGTGAGGACCATCACCATTTTGTCCAAAGAATTTAATCTGGTGCCAAGGTTTTCAGAGATAAGGTCAGTGAGGTGCCCGCAGAGATGCCCTGAGCGGGTCTGAAGTGAAACATCAGGACAGCATTGAGCAGTAGTATCAGCAGTTAGACATCCAAAGCATGCCAAGTCTGCTCAGATGTCACTACTGATACACCGATGTCTTTATCAATTTTCAATTACAGCAGTCCACTGAGAAGGTTAGCACAATAATTATAGTTCACAAACATTCATTTTAGTGTTCATTATATTTCCTAAATGGTGATGAAGTAATTTGAAATGTCTGGATGTCACTGATGCAAAACTGGAAAAAATGCAAAACAATCTCTTCATACATTTTAAATTATAGGAGCAAAAATGACGTGAAACAGGTTATGATATCTTTATTAAATTATGAGTACCTTAACCAGTCTACTGTTAAGCCTTTGGAATGTGGAAGACAAAAGGAGGCTACAGAAAAGAACTATTTGAAAACTGAGGATATGGAAACATTGGACAAAAGACTCCAGCCAGGCATGGAACTGAAGAACATAGCGCTGGAAGTAGCTGTGGTAATTTCTGTACCATTTACTGCCCAGCTAGGCATGGAACTGAAGAACTTAGTGCTGGAAGTAGCTGTGGTAATTTCTGTACCATTTACTCTCCAGCCAGGCATGGAACTGAAGAACTTAGTGCTGGAAGTAGCTGTGGTAATTTCTGTACCATTTACTCTCCAGCCAGGCATGGAACTGAAGAACTTAGTGCTGGAAGTAGCTGTGGTAATTTCTGTACCATTTACTGCCCAGCTAGGCATGGAACTGAAGAAATTAGCGCTGGAAGTAGCTGTGGTAATTTCTGTACCATTTACTCTCCAGCCAGGCATGGAACTGAAGAACTTAGTGCTGGAAGTAGCTGTGGTAATTTCTGTACCATTTACTCTCCAGCCGGGCATGGAACTGAAGAACTTAGTGCTGGAAGTAGCTGTGGTAATTTCTGTACCATTTACTGCCCAGCTAGGCATGGAACTGAAGAAATTAGCGCTGGAAGTAGCTGTGGTAATTTCTGTACCATTTACTCTCCAGCCAGGCATGGAACTGAAGAACTTAGTGCTGGAAGTAGCTGTGGTAATTTCTGTACCATTTACTGCCCAGCTAGGCATGGAACTGAAGAAATTAGCGCTGGAAGTAGCTGTGGTAATTTCTGTACCATTTACTCTCCAGCCAGGCATGGAACTGAAGAACTTAGTGCTGGAAGTAGCTGTGGTAATTTCTGTACCATTTACTCTCCAGCCAGGCATGGAACTGAAGAACTTAGTGCTGGAAGTAGCTGTGGTAATTTCTGTACCATTTACTCTCCAGCCAGGCGTGGAACTGAAGAACTTTTTACTTTTCATTTGATCATGTCTCTCAGAATATGGTTGGTAAAATGTCACATGGTAGTATTTGTACTAGGACCAGGTCTGATGCCATGTGGTCTGAGGCAAGAAGCTCATAACTGTAAACATATTCATTGAGCTGCATGTAGAATACATTCATAAAATCTAATGCTTCAAATTCTGAAACACATAAGGTCGAACACAGAAGGCTGAAACATGGAAGAACAAAACTATGTGCTACTAGTGTTTTAGCAGCACTAAAACACATTGCATGTTGTGTGAAATTGTGGTACAGAAGGGAGTGTTTTTTTTCCCTTTCTGCACTGTAGTGCAGTCACGGGCTTGGTATATATAATGAGCTGGGTGCTTTCAGTGTTCCACGTTTTGACATTTTGTTGTTAGTCTTATGCCGTTCTATATTTGAAGCATTTGATGTAATGCATATATTCTGCATATGCATACCAACTTTTACTGCACCTTGGTAAAGTGTGGAAAAAGAAATCATGGTATGAAATGGAAAGGGTGGGATGGAGGAATCTAGCATAAAAGAAAATGTCCAAGACCTATTTTTAGACATCAGGAGCTTTAGAATACAAAAATGAGTTTGTTAAAGTAAATAAGTGACCTGGCTAACCAAGGGGAAGTCATACTTTTAGCTTATGGTATAGCTATTCTAAGACAGGACCCTTCATGTAAAGCAGATTAAGCAGTAATGATGAAATATGTTCAGAGATTATTACTTCAAAAAGGATGGTAGTTTGTGAATGAGTGCCAAAAGCAAGGATTAGACAGACTTAATAGTGAGGGCTTGCAGAAGTCTTTTGTCATCCACAACATCGGGTTCAATGCCAAAATGGACATTAATCAATTTGATTTCATAGCACTTTGTCTTCTTCCGATAAGGTTGATAATTTCTCACCATGAGTCTTTAAGGTTAGCCAGTAAGACAGTTCATTTGATTCATAAAAAATAGCTTATGCCTTCTGGCAGACTTTTTTTGTAAGTGTGCAGGGTAAGAAAACACTCTTCCTTAACAGACTTCATGCTAGCATTCCAGTCTATAACAGTCTGAAGTGATGCTTTAGTTCAGGTGGGATCCACTGCTGATTCCCTTCTAGGACTCTCCTGGTAACTACTGGAAAATGTCCATTCTAAATAAATAAAATCTCCATGAGGCTACAGAGTGCTGTCCCAGCACCTGTCTCATTACTTATCAGTTCTGAAGTGAAGATGACGGTCCCTAAGAAGAAGACTGGTTTCGGTATTTGAGTTAAACCTTCTGTACCTGATGACTATGGGGTGGTCTGACTCTTTTGGTCAACCAGTTGAAAGTGATGGGAAAGTAACAGCTTAGTCATAAACATAAGGCAGTATCAATTAGTGTGTTTTTTTAGGCTTACTGGTAATAAACAGATACAAAACAAAATATTTTTAGTACCTTGGTTGGGTCTGGTGTACTCTTTTGCAATCTATAAACTAAGTGAATCTAAGCCATGAGATAATTACTGAGATAATATTACAACTTCCCATAATTATTACATTTTCTGTTTGCTTAATCTATGACCATATTTTGCCATAGTTTCTGGAATTTGTTGTCTAAGGATGGAAGTAGAAGACAAAGGACTGCAACAACGATGCTGACTCAGTATTCTACAAACATCCAAACATGGAATTTGAACAAGGGAGTGTCTTATTGGCCAGAATGTTGCAAGGAATATGTTTTGTAACTTAAAATTTAACTCCAGCACTCAAATGCCCTTTTACTTTGTCCCTGCAATGGTTATAGTAGTTAGCCATCAGACATCCTAGCCAGAGGAGTGGAAGTCTGAAGTTGCTGTAATATCTAAAACCTTCATTGAAAGTAATCCAAACTTCATGTGCATTCTTTATTCAGTCCCAAACCTGCTGAGTGAGCCATATATAAGGAACACAGTTTGTTCCTGAGATATAGAATAGTACATTTATGTTAAAAGTCTCAGTGAAACAAGCATGGGTCTGTGGTACAGATGTATAAAGTGGTGAGAGTGACCCAGCAGACCCAAGTCTGAATAGCAGCTCAGACACTGGAAAAACTGGCAGAGCAGGATGAAAGAGAGCAACATTTGCTGATTCATCCATCCTTGGGGAAGGGTGACAATTGTTCCACTTACGCCGATGTGCTTCTTTGTAAGTGAAAGCCTGCACATCACCTGTGGTCATGAGATAGTGAGACGTGTGTAAGGTGATCCAAAGTTTGTGACAGTACCCCTCTTGGGTGTGTGCACAGGAGGGAGTACATAGAGGGAGGGGCACAGCATACACCTGCAGTAATACAGATGAATATGCCATCCACCAAAGGTAGTGTTACGGACAAAACAAATGCCCACATTGCCAGGATGCTGATTTGAGCACAGACATCCCTGAACTTGCCTGCATGATGGCTGACCAGATTACATATTGCTCTCATTGGGTAATATCCTGTCCAGGGGAATAGATGGGCTAGGCTGATATGGATGGTATGCTGAAAAAACATATAGAAAACACTCTTGGTGAAGCAAAGGCATCACCAGCACCAGAGAGTGAACAATAGTAGACACAGAATCCAAAACGCTTTCAGCTGAAACTGCTATGGAACTCCTTATTGTGAAACCCAGTAGGCAATTGCTTTATATTTATTCATTTCATTCTAATAACTAGGTTAGTAATACTTTTATCGGACAAGAAATTCTACAGAATACAAAAACAAGGACATCTATAGAATAGCCTGTCAACTGCAAACAGCATGTCTTTGGGTGGAGAACAGAAACTGGAATGTCTAGGAAAAAATCTACATGGGCATGAAATAACATGCAGGGTCCAGCATGAAAGCAACTGTACACTAAAACAGAACCTTTGACCTTGGATATAACAGACAGCAGGGCAAAACACCATGACACCCAGTTATAATTGTTTCTCTAAACAAAGTATGTAAGAGAATTCCCAATGAATGTCAGAAAAGATCAAAGCTAAGAGTGACAATGCACTCACTTAAGAGATGTCTCAATAGAAATTTAGTAATGTAATGAAACCTATCAGCGTGAAAAATAAAATGCAGTAATATAGATTTATACATTTAAAAAGTAAAAACAAAGAAAAAAAGAAGTAATAAGAACAAAGACAGTGCAAAAAAGAAGAGAAGAAGGAAGTACTATGCATTTATTACCAATTTACAATTTTTATCACAAAGTATTCAACTGCCTTCAAGTAAAAATCCCTGCTCTTGTCTGGGGGACTGTGCCATTGTACATACTACTTCCACTAACTGAAATAATTATATCCGTAGTCCTACCAGAGAATTCATGTAGACAGAGGAAGGGCAAACCATCAATAAGCATCTTGGTGAGGGCAACTGGGGGAAGGTCCATGTGACTTCTAACTCAAAGGACTGAAAATGCTAAAATACCAGCTCCCCAAAGACTGAATAAAGCATGAAGCGAGCAACAAAGGAAAGATCAGCAGCCCCACTACCAAGCAGAGGTATGCACAGAACAACTCCTGTCCCCCCACCCCCAACCACACACATATGCAATGCAACAGAGACAACAGAAATGGAAATCAAAGACAATGAAGCTGATTAACAATGTGGAGTATGTCCCTGATAAACTAGAAGTGTTGCACTAAACAGCACAGTCTCAAGGCTGGAAACCAGAACATTTGATACATGGTTATTACCAACTTGAAAATGAACCAGACAGAAACCTTTACTGTGTCTGTGAATAAAAGACAAGAAAGGAATGCAGTGGAACATTACCATATGCCAGGTGAATGAGCAAGAACTTTTAGTGACCAGTGGAGACCAGCATGCACCAGGCACTGTCACAGCAGATGTATCCATTAAGTTAACTAAAATCAAGAACTATGGGTGAACAAATTTGACCAGCTGTATTACATAATCAATTAATTCTCTTGTACATGTGTACATTTAGGTGTGAAAGGTAATACCATCAAGCAGGGGCATAAAGTGGACCACAACATAGAAGTGAAAGGCACTGCTAACAGAGAACAAGGAAATACCAACAACTTTCTTGAACATAAAAGATAGAAAGATACATTCTGACTTTTCAGAAGTAGATGATGCTGACAACAACAACACCTTGGATATCATGTTTACCATGGCAGATAATATACAAGATTCCAACTGCAGCATGTTCAGGGAGGCAGATGACACATTTTTGAAGAAATTGTTAGTGCACCCCCAACTGTATACAATGCATGGTAACATGGGGTATGGTGATAATGTGAAAATTCTGCCTCTGGTATACTGCATGTCCTAAAAACAAAATAAATGAAGGAGGCATACAACAACTTCCAGATCATGCTTGTAGAAGTAGCAGATAGACGTAGTGCCCAACAACCCTCTGAGAACATGCTTGCAGATTTTAAGAGGGCAAAATTATTTCTGGCAAAATGTGCAAGAAAGAAGAAGATGATCCAGTAAAGAAAATTTGGGAGAGACAGGAAGAAGGGCATCCAGCAAAGAGATAGATGGAATGTGTGAGACAAGACCCGTGACAGCCAGACATGACTGTCGAAGAAGGTAAACATATATCACTGAATCGAGAGAGATGGTGACTGTTTATGTGATACCCCAAAGTTATGTAGAAAATGAGGAAAAAGGGGGATTGATGATGATGCTGATGGACCAAAGGCTGTAAATTACACTATGGCCATAAAAATCTGGTAACAGCTACAACACCTGGCCTTATCTGTATGGTGACTCCCCTACATCTCCCTTCATGGTGCAGCAACTTGTGGCAATATCATTTCAGCCCAAAGACAATGTGTTAACTGCCTACAAGGAACTAAATCAGCAACCACCTTTGACTTGGAATGACTTGCTGCCATTGTTAGGTCATAACTGCCTGCTCAATCAATTAAGGAAGTATGGAACACATCTGCCTGCTACCACGGTTACCAGTCTATCAAGTGAGGCATGGAACACATCTGCCCACTAACTCCTGCATTTCTCCAGTGTTCTAAGATCATCCCAGGACATATGTCATACATCTGCCCACTCCTACCTGTCTCCCATCAGTGTTCACAATCAGCTGTTTTGAATGGTCCATGACCTCACCAAAGAAAGCCTGCCACAGACACAAAGCCAGGTTGAGGTATAGCACTGCAGCCTCCAAGCACTGCTGGGGTAGAGCTTCTTTGCCCTTTAACGGTCATCAGAGTTGAAAATGGGTGCAATCCCAGACACAAAATATGAGAGTTGTTACTATGATGAGTGCCACAAACACCAAAATAATGGCAAATGGAGACCAGGGAAGTACTTCCATGACAGAGCTCCTCAGAGTGACTGCACACAACTACACACTATCAGTAGCTACCATTCAGTCATCAAATAGTGTTTGTAGTGCCTTGCCCCTATTCTGTATCTCATATAAACAAACCCACCACACACACCCTTTATACTGGTCAGTAAAGGCTACAATTATCTTCACACAGAATGTTATACATATAATGCCCATATAAAGTCTATGCAGCTATGCACACATGACACACAATAGCAAATATCAGTGACCTAACCTTTATTAGCCTGCTTTGTGACTACTGTCTGGTATTTTGGTCATATGCACAACAGGAGCAGCTCTCTGTCTGCACATTTCCTATTCATGGTATGCACTTTCAGTGTATTTGGGGTGCTGGCTCATTCAAAGTGATGTCACCATGTCATCTAGTGAATTCCATAGCTAGGAGTTTATCAGATTACTGTCAGCGAGTTGTTGATTGACAGAATTCCTTACCATAGTATATAAAAGTAAAAGGATGAGAACTGAAAAATGTTTTGCAAAACCATCCCATTCCTTTATATGCATAAAGTACAAAAAGAGCCTAGCCAGGCATGCACTACATACATATGCCTGACTAAGTACTTACTTGTATGGTCCTAGCCAGGCTTACACCATATACACCACAGTGTACAACTATTTGAAATAATATATTTGGTACAATGAGATGTATTAGAATTCAGAAATTACATTTTTTCTGTTTTTATCAAATCACAGATTTTTCTTAAATGGCTTTTTTCATAATGTCAGCCTAGTTTAGTTGGATGGAGACCTGACTGCAGTCCAGATGACTGGCACTAGATTAGTGGCCCTGGCACTGGAGGAGCTAGGGAAGAAGCTGATGTTAGAGCCACATACAAAAAAATCACATACTACCCTCTGATGGCTGTCTGAATGATGGCCTTTTCTGGCTTACCCTTGTTCTTGTAATGGGGAATAAATGGGATGACTCACCAGAAGTGGGCTGATGACGAACAGGCAGCATGGGCATAGCAACTGAAGAAAAATAATGTCAGCATGGCTATTTGTTCCCTAAGCCTGTTATTTCATGACTGTTTTTCTGCAACACTGGAAAGGTATTCCCCATAAACTTGCATTGTGAATTCATGTGTGTTTGAGTGGGTATGTGTGTGGATGTGTATATGGGCAGGGAGGCGGAGGGGCTGGTAACACATGGAGGGATTCAATTCTTGAAGATGATTTATTAATTGGTGTTCAGTTCAAAAATCCTGGCCAATAAAAGAAAATAACCTGAGTTTCACATAGACCATATATATATATATATATATATATATATATATATATATATATATATATATATATATATATATATATATATATATATATATAGCCAGCCTACTGGTGTAGGGATTTAGCTTCCAATGACACTCCTGCTGAATGGATTCTCGTAACAATACAGGTGATGAAAGGACATCAGCAGAGGATGGTTAAAATTCATCAGTGGCAATCTCACCTGTCTCAGAAAGAAACAACATGATTGTTTTGTGATAGTACTACCCCCTAGTGGAACCCAATGGAACTACAATGTATTGCATAGAATCATACAAAGTGTCAGATCAGGAGACACCTAAAGCCTCCAGCGTGCACAAAGGAGTACACATTTAAAGGTGGGACACAGGGTAATCTTAGAAATTCCCCCTGGGTCCTGGTCTGCTGATAATGCTCACAGCTTCTTGTAGCAAAAACTGCACAGATTGGTGGACACAAGCCCCTACTCATCCCCTTGCTGCAGGCAATGATGCATTTATTCATGGCCGTAATTACTTTAATTATATGTGAAAAACACTACTCTTAAAAAAGGAATATTCTTTTATACTGATCCACAGTTAAACACCAATGCACAAATCATTATATGTTAACCATGGAGTGTAACAGATTGATGCACAACCCATCAAAAGTAATCAAATTAACATAACATGTGTTTTTCAAGAGTGGTTAACCCCCCTTCAATCCTATATCCCAACACTTTTCTACATACTAAATTTAAGTTTGCTAAACCTTCGTGGATATAGGAGAAACTTCCATACCCCTAAAGTTCAGTGATCTCTGAAATTCACAGTAGATGTTCTTCCAATGAAAAAGGAGTGAATGGAATCATAATCAGCAAGATGGAAATGTATCAAAATTTCAACAGTTAATAGCACTGCTTCCCTCGTGCATTTGTAAGACAAATGAAACTGCAAGCATCTTTGTCTTATTATATTATTTTTTCCTTTTATGACAGTGTGACGCCCCTGCTCTGGGACAGTAATCAAGGAGCCTCAATCCTCACCACTGACACCGGTGAGGGACATTCACTTGGAACAAAATAGATACACAAAGTATTTCCAGATGCAGCTCTCTGACCAAGTACAATTTCCTTTAAGAGCACACAGGGAGCACACTCCGTCCTGGGGCTGGGTTTCCCTCTGTCTCTTTCCAGGTCACAAATAGGACTTCCCACTGACTACAGTTGTAGAGTTGAATCCTCAGCTGAGTGTTCCAAGCTAAGTCATCCACCATCTTCTCTGTTAAACTAGTGCTCTGTGTTCCTGCTCCAAGTAGCTCACACACACACACACACACACACACACACACACACACACACACACACACACACACACACACACACACACACACACACCTGGGAAAGGCTGGCATAGATTTACCAGCTATACCAATAAGGTAGATACGGCCAACAGAACACTCCAAAGCCAGCTACTCTAAGGCTCTTGCAAGGGTACCCAATTATATTGATTAAAATTAATACTAATACAAATAGAAGAGGCCACAGTATCACTAAATAAATGTACGTACTCTCAAAGTTTAAAATATTCTCTAAAAGATGAGCCACAATGAACGTTTAAATATATTTAATAATAGATAAAGTAACATGAAAATACTAAATATCTATTTACAATAAACATCAGAGTATTAGTCACAAGAAATATTAAAAATAACTCAGATGGAAAGGTTCACATAGATACAGAAAAACAATACTTAACTAATCCCACTATATTTTTCTGAATTATCTAAAGAATTACTGTCCCCTAGTTCACTTACTAGAGGAATGCAAGATGAAGTGGATGAGTGGTCCTTCTTTGTCAGATTACAAAAACAGACTGCTGTGAGACTTCTTTCTCATCTGGCATTAAAACATCATTTCAGCGCTGGATTACAGAATGACATCACATACATCTAGTCACCTGACTTCTGATTCCCATACTACCCCCTTTACTAGAAACTGAACCAGAATGTAGCACATATGTGTCATAATACACAACATAGAACATTGCTAAGATGTGTAATAGCATCTGGAAGCTATAAAACCATTTCAAAAACTTCCACCTTTCTAGGGTGGCAATTAGTTTCATCCCTAAGGACAATACAGTAGGATTTCTAGTCCCAGTTTTTACAGATATTTTGTCTGTGGCTACAATCAGAACTGTAAAATACAGTCTTTATGGTCTAAACCAGGTAATTTAATTTCAGACTATTTTTCAAAGTTAGCTGGACTGAGATTAATCTTTTCTCTTCCAGTATCATCCATTATAATATATTAATTACATAGTTACAATACAGTCTGACATGCAGATGCATTTCTTTTCTGTACAGCAGGACCCACTATTGGTACCTTTTTTAACACAAGCAGCTTTTCAAATGCATTTTTAAACACAAGCATCTGTACAAATCAGCTTGATATACAAATGACATATAATTCTTTACAAAACTCAAGTTATCTATGCTGGTACCTCACATCATCACAGGCAGTATAAAAATGCCAAAAATATTAAGTAATCTATGCTATTATTCCAGTAAAATCATATAAATACAGCACATTAATCCTTACTGTAAGTAAAGTAAGCGCCCTGGACAAAGCCAAAAATAAAAGGGGGTGGAGGGGCACCCAATACACTAACTTGAACTTTCAAAGACACCCACGGAAGAAAAAAGAACAACAAATCTCTTCTGCAGTTGACTATCTCCAGTACCATAATGAATACAAACACTACTTTTCATGATGGCTGGCTAAGTTTTGCAGTAGATATTGCTTATTGTCATACTGGGTGACTTAAGTTCCCACCATCCAGAATGCAGTAGATGGTACAGGTATTTGAGAAAGTAAAGTTTGCCGTTGCTGCAATTCTTTTTGCACTCTGTTCAAGTCAGTTAGATCCTATTCATTAAAGAGAACCTGTTCTGGTTGATGTTCCCAAAGTAATTCAGATTACCTCCTCATGTTTTTGAACCACTGAACATAAGTGACATTATGTCCGAGATGTAATACAAGGCAAACATGGAAGGTATGCTTTATACTTATAGATTAAAATTTCAGGCAAGTCAAATGGTACATCAGGTGGAGTCCAGGACTATACTTAGATCATCAAAATAAGGGAGTGTCAAGGAAGTGAAACCCAAAGCATACA
>NC_056749.1:344818979-344858979 GCF_019279795.1 Protopterus annectens
TTGTGTTATGTGAGGAAGTGGCCTTGGTATGCTGAGTGTGCTTTTTGCTTGTGTTGTATTTTGGAGATATTTGAGGTTTAGGCAAGTTAATCTTTAGAGCCTTACCATATGATCGGTTATATGTATTGTGGTGGCCTTGGAGATGTGTGATATGTGTTGTACTGCTGATGATTTTGGTGTCTGAGTTTACTTTATGTGAGACTTTTGCCTTCAGTGATATTATATATGTACATGTCTCACATACTGTGTTATGCTGTTTAAGTAATAGATGATCGTCAGACAGCATGAGACAGTTCTTACAATCTCTGAAGATACCAGTATAAATCAGGCCGGCTAGAGAAGTTGTGGCAATGTGCTGGTCCATGGTACTGCCAGGAAATAATCTGGGGGTGGGATAACTATAACTGCTTGGGGTTCAACTTTAGGATAATGCTTAGGTAGACTCATTACTGAGTATTTAAATTTCAGTACAAAACCACTCATCTCAAAACCTTATTCTGCCACTAGCAAGAACAAGTAAACTAATTATAGTAAAATAAAATCACTAATTTGATAGTAAAATCATTGCAGACAGTATCAATACACTATATTAAGCAATTTTATCAAATGTCTTTTAGCCTGTTGAGCAGTTTAAGGGAAGAGACTTTGCAAAATGATACTTATTTGCTTATTGTCAACAGTCAAAAAATGAGAAAGATTAGGAATTATGTTGTCAAAATATCATAAGGGACAGGCAACAAGAGATACACTAGGTTTAAGAACACAAGTACAAAAGTGTGGGAGGGAGGGAAAAAATTAGTCTCTTGGCTATGATCTGACTGGGCTGGAACTGCCCCAGAGTAAAGACAAGTCCTGAACTACCCTGTGACATACTCAGTGCACAAAAATGAAACCAGGGCTTAATAACAACCATTAGACCACTTAAAACAGCAAAAATGTAGTGCAGCTATGTAATTGAATCACTAATATAGGCTTAAAGACCTTAGCTAAAACAGATACAGCCTGTTAAAATGAAGTTAAAATCAGATCAGGAAATGAAAACTTCTGTTTTTCTCTGTATAGTAGAACTATTAAAATGCAACATAAATTATTATTATTATTATTATTATTATTATTATAAGAAATGGAGAAATTGTATCTACAGATGGATCTGTTAAGAAATGTGGGTTGATTGCTTGTAAGTTTATATACTGTAAAGGAAAAAAAACAATTACTGATTACTGGGAGGGCTACTTTAATTATGAGCTTGGTGTAAGTGGTTCTAAGAGCTGGAGTGGCGCAATGTTTGAAAAAAAAGTTGTTTTGCTCATCATGATACAAGCTGCTCTTATAAATTATTGGATACAGCTAATTGTAAAGGTACATTTGTAGTTTATTTGGTGATTTGCTGGCAAGCCTGAGTTAATTCTATAAATGTGAATAAATAAGCACTATGATGATATACTCGTGGGCAAAAGTAATAATGCACTATACTGCCATTTAGGTGAGGTGAAGTATGCTGCTGATTTTAAATAATGTGTGCCACAAAAGCTTTATTTTAATGTTATAGGTGGTGAGTGAAATAATGATCTGCTATTATTAGAAAGCTAATGAAGTTAAAACTGGATAGTACTTCAGAAAGCACCTTAAATGATGCTGTGTCTTTAAAGCTGTTATCTTAAGGAAAGGATGGTGAAGTTTATAAATGATTTGTTACTATATCTGTCACTAATGTTTTTAACTGAATATATATTATGTATTTAAAGTGTTGTAAGGGCATGTGCTGTATTGAAGCCTGATGAAGGAAGGTATTTTCCGAAAGATAGTTTTTCACTGTATTTATATTTCCTGTTGTTATTTTCATAAATACATTTTTTAATGCTGCAATGGTGCTCCATTCTTCTGCCCATGTCCATTTTATGGGGTGGTTGTTTTATTTTTGGATGCTGACTGATTTGTTCTACCTGAACAGGGTGCTATATTACCTTGATTTGGAAATCTTTATTTGTATAACAGCAAGATAAGTGATGATATGAGATATATTATGGGCAAAACATCAAAAAATGCTTATAAAATGGATAACGAATACTCATCAAAGACAAGGAGATATAAGGACTTTAATTTCTTTTTTAATATTTAGTGAGGAAATATCATTTTAGATTAGCATCACTCTTCAGTTTATATCAAGTACAAAGTATCCACACCAGTAAAGCAAGTCCCAGGATATAGGAAATAATCACTTTAATTAGTTAAAAATAAAAATATTCATCCTACAAAATCTTTCATAAAGAAGGAAGTTCTGATATATATATATATATATATATATATATATATATATATATATATATATATATTCATAATTCTTACTTTAATTTAGAACTGATGTGTCTAAAAGGTCATGAAAGGTATTCAATATCTGTCTCCCACCCAAGCAGAAAAAAATTGTGAAAAACATTCTTTGTCTAGTTTGCCTGAGAGAGTGATGCTAAACTAATTATTTGATATATGCACTAGAAAGGCCTTCCTGAGGTCTAAAAATGAATTATACTTGTTTAACTGCAGTAACAGAATTAACATTCAATGAAAAAAGTAGTTTCTGAATGAATCACAGCAGGAAAAATCTCTCTCATCTCCCCAGAATTTTACAGGATGCCCATATTTTGGTTTGTTCCTTGTAAAATTTGTGATTTTATGACAAATCATTGATGATTGCAGGCCATGGTGGTGCTGCAGTTAGCACTGCCACCTCACAGCAAGAGGTTCTCCAGTTCGATTCTTGCTGGGATGCCTTCTGTGCGGAGTCTGCATGTCCTACCTGTGGTCGCATGGGTTTCCTCCAGGTGCTCTGGTTTCCTCCCACATCCCAAAGACATGCTGTAGGTGGATTGGATACTCTAAATTGGCCCTAGGTGTGAGTGTGTGCATGTGTGTGCCTTCTGTGGAAGGTTGGGTGCCGGGCTGGTAACTCGACACCGTAAAACTCCACTGCCAATCATAAGTGGACAGGTGATCCGCTGTGGCGACCCCTAACTGGGAAAAGCCGAAAGAAGAAGAAGATTGATGATTGCAGTCACTAGGTGATGACAGACATTTGAGCTTCAGCCTTTGCATCCTTCAGAAAATGCAAGCTAAGGAAAAACCTGTAATTCTACAACTTTCTAAGTTTATAAGAGCAATTTTAAAATGTGTCACTATTTTGGGCCTTTATCCCTCCATTATTTTTGGCTTTGTTTCTAGTTCTTGTTCTAGGAGGATGAGAGGTATGGGAAAATGAGTTCATCTGTGATATAATGGCATAAAGCTGAGGGGGATGTCAGACTTGGGGACCAGGCAATAAAATAAATAGCAGTTACACACACACACACACACACACACACACACACACACACACACACACACACACACACACACACACACACACAAAAAAAACCTCTGGTACCCTGATGAAGATGCACAAAACCTCAGATCTCTAGATATTCACAACAGGAATGATTACAAAACAAAACTACCAAATGAAGTACATGGTAAGGGCTGAAACAGCACTGACTGTGGCTTACATATTAAGACTGCAGTATTGAGTTCTGTTGATGTCCCATGTGCTGAGTGAAAACTTCCCAATTCATATTTAAAAAACATCTTGTTTAAAACTGTCCATGATGAGCTACATTGTTACTTTTTGCTACATCATAATGGGTGGCAGAGTAAATGATGCAGCTAGTTTGCCATGGCTAATTTTTATAGGGCACATTTTTGCCCTGTAGGATGTATTTCAGGGAGAACTTTTGCAGTGATGCTGTCATGCTTGTAGGAACTTCACTACTTTTTCAAAATTTGGTGGTGTGCAGTACCTTTTAGTGCTGAGGAATTCATTACACAGTAAGTCCTAAATGCATGCCATAATGAAGACTAGTGGCCACAATCTAATCATAATTAATGGTGAAAGCTTATTGTTACTGATTTATATTGTGGTAAAATCACATACAATATAGCCCCAAAGAAAAAGTGTAAAACCTATGTAGGCCATTTTAATTTGGCCTAACAGTATACAGTATGTACACATAATTAAAAAACTGAAGAGCAAATGTACATAAGTGTGTGTGTGTGTGTGTGTGTGTGTGTGTGTGTGTGTGTGTGTGTGTGTGGTGAGGTGGCACATGGAAGTCTGTGAATAGAAGCAGTAACAAATCTAACTCTTTTATTGTGGCCAGGTACTGTATATATTCGGGTTTCTCCAGATGACTGCAAAGTTTTACGAAATTAAGTTCTTAGTTATAATAAGTCATCAGTGCAGGTGAGTCATCTAGTCAGCTCAGATTATTCATTTGTAAGTGAATGTCTCATGATCTCATTCAAAGGATATGAAAAAACAGAATGTATCACTTTGTAACAAGAGATGAAGGTTTTGTTCTTAAAATGAGCACATGTTCTTCTAAGAGTGGGCAGTTAAAGATAACAGCACTATCCCTGGGATTCATGAAGCTTGTGCCAGGTGCAGGCGTAGCGTCGTCATTCTAACACCAAATATGGCCGCCGAGCAATTCAGGTACGAGCTGTTCCCACGTGCACTACCTGCATACAGTACGCCCGCACAACTCCTGAACCTTGTATGCTAATTACCCCATGTGCAGCAGTGTAGCATGCAAATGAAGGTATGTAGTGATTCAGGAAGTGGTGCAGGCATAGTGTAAGCATACAGAAATGTACACCGTAGAAAACGGTTTACATTTTGGCAAACATAAAATCGGAGCAATGACAGCTGACCAAACACGTATTATATTGTTAATATATGCCAGTGGCTAAATATATAGCCATTGGCTTAAAAAAAATGTACAAAATATAAAATTAGCATTTAATTTATATAGTTGCACTATCACAAAGTGGAAGCGCAGGGCAGCGGTGCGCAAAGGGGATCTCAAGGAATATATAAAAATATAGAATAAAACCGCAATGAAACACATATCACGATTTCCCCATAATAGTCAGTGGCAGGCATGCTACACCATACTCATGTAAGGGGCAGTGACAGTGTTACGCGCAGTAGCTAGGAATGAGTAGGCAATGCCATGCAAATGAGAGGAGCAATAGTGAATCGCAGATTCCCCGCTGTTGTAAGGATGCACCTCACAGCATAGCGTTATAACACCGAGGTGAGCCCTTTAGATAAAGATGACATCAAGAGAGGGGTGTGTCACCATTGCTGTAAGCACATTGGAGCATTGCTAAACTGGCCTGCCCCTGGCTAGGCAAAGCTGCAGAATAGGGGTGTGTGGAATTGCCCATAGCTATGCTTAGCTGAGAGCACACAAGATAATTGAGTATGCATGTGAACGGAGATGAAAACGCGTGTAAACCCGGTAAATGGGTATGCGTGGCACGCACTGCAGCTGAAACAGGAAGGATATAGGAAAGAAATAAAGAAATGCTGCAGCAGTGAAATTGGAGTACAAATGACTAATTAACACCTAGAAGTAGTGAGCCATTGACAACAGCTAACAAGGCTGCAAGCAGCTACCTGCAGAACAGGGAAGAGGAGGGGGCTGTACTGCAAAGAAAACAGCAAAGTTATAAAGCAGAACAAAGCCGATATGCAGTATATCAGCTACAAGGCACATTTTGCCATGACTGGGTAGGGAAAGTACAAAACAAGAAAGACGGCAGGTGGAAGCATGCCTGATAATGGGAGGGGATCCAGGTCTAAAAGTGAATTAAAGGGCAACAGATTAATCAAGGCAGGCAAATAAATCTCCACAGTAAAGGTCCCACACTTGCAGTACTCATTGCAAACCCATAATTAAGACATGCAGCAGCTGGGATAGCTCATACACACCCACTTACATCAGCAGCATCCATAGCACAATACTATAAAGTGTGAAAGCACCTCACACACATTTGTGTATTCCCATACACTGTGCACCAGTGGTGTATACAGATGTGGAACTTTTATTATGTACATGTTAAGGGCTGCCATAACTTTGATCCACCAACATGTGTTGGGAGACTGAAGGTGGTGTGGAGGATGATGCACATGACCACCGCAGGCACCAGAGGAGGAGGAGAGTGTTCAGACCCAGGGTAACCTACCAGGGGCTACATGATCTGGAGATAGTAGAGCTTTACAGGATGGACAGGACCACCCTACAGCATCTTGTGGAGCTGTGCCAGCCACACCTCAGAGCCAGAACAAACAGAGGGGAACCCATCCCAGTGGATACGAAGGTATGTGTAAGCCTGAAAATACTAGCTACAGGTACCTTTCAGAGACCAACTGGGGATATCATGGGGATCTCACCGGCATCAGCATCCAGGGTACTACACCAGTTCCTGGATGCCATGTTACCACATGCCAATGAGCACATATACTTCCCCCGAATGCAGGAGGAGTTGGCCAGCAATATGCGTCTCTTCCACCGTGTGGCAGAATACCCAGAGGTACTGGGTGCAATAGACTGGATGCAAATACACATCAAGTCACCACCCAGTGAGCAGGGTAGGTGCTACATAAACCACAAGGGATACCCCTCCATCAACTGCCAGGTCATGTGCAATGCCCAGGGCATTATCATGAATGTGTGTGCTGGCAGCCCTGGAAGCTATCACAACTCCCACATCTGGCATGGCTCACAGCTATATTGGTTATTTGCCAGGGAGGGCATCCCAAATGGCCACCTGGTGGGGGATGCTAGCTATGCACTGGAACCGTGGATGATGACTCCCATTAGAAATGCACATACACCCATGCAGGAACGCCATAATGAGGCACACGCACAAACCAGAATCATCATAGAGAGTGTGTTTGGGATGCTGAAATCACAGTTCCGTTGCTTGGACATATCTGGTGGAGCCTTGCAGTACTCTCCAGGCACATGTGCCCACATCTTCATAGTGAGTGCCATGCTACACAATATGGTCCTGTGGAAACAGCTGCAGCAGGGACAGAATGGTGAAGGCCCTCACAGCCCACCACCACTGCCAAGGGCCCCACAGGCACAGAGTTACTCAGATCACGAACACCCTGAGCCAGCCCTAGTAGGTAGATGGAGGCATGCCCAGTATGCCCATGCCTTGGCAAAGAGGGAACGTATAGCACACACACTGACAGTGTAGGCACCTAGGGACTGACACCTTTCTCCACCTGCACACACAGTAAAAATGGATGGCACACACACACACACACACACACACACACACACACACACACACACACACACAAGACTACCTGTAAATTGTCATGTATAGGCATTATAGGCAGTCTACTGTGCACATCCAACATAGGCAGCCCTCAATTATTGCACACACAACAGCCACTGGCACAAGGTAAGTCAACACCTGAACAGTAAATGAAGCTATCAGCATATGCAGGTACTGTATGTGTAGATTCATAGGTAGGTACTTGGCTAACTGCCAGAGGCCATTCATAAGGCCAGCCAAAATGTGTCAGCTTTTGCCACCCATTGATTCATTAACTGTCCCTCTGTAGAGCGGAGCCAATGGCAGGATCCCTGGGGTGCATCTACTGTTCCCCATCCATCCTTCAAGGTTTCTCTTGCAGAGTGTTAGTGAGTGGCTCTGTATAATGTAGTTAGGGATGTTGTTCCAAAGTATGGGGAGTGTCTGTGAGAAGAAGCTGTCCCTCCAGCATCTTCCAGTTATTGTTGTGGCAAGGTTCCGCTCACTACAGTGTGTAGCTCACTGTTACATGGATTCCCATAGGTGGAGCATATCCATCAAGCCTGAGTTTGACATGGCTGTGGTGGCCAGTGGAGATCATCGCTGGGTAAATGAGATGCAACTGAGTAAAGCAGGAGTTTATTCAGTCTGGCTGCATAGGCCATATGTTGGAGACCAGTATTCCCCTTGGTGAGGTACATTCGTGGACCCCCCAGCTGTTGGATGTGTCCTCTGAGGTACATCTCACATGGGTTATTATACCCTATGATGGGACTGATGAGTGATGACTGCAGCATTGAGTTCTGTTGATGTCCCATGTGCTGAGTGAAAACTTCCCAATTCATATTTAAAAAACATCTTGTTTAATACTGTCCATGATGAGCTACATTGTTACTTTTTGCTACATCATAATGGGTGGCAGAGTAAATGATGCAGCTAGTTTGCCATGGCTAATTTTTATAGGGCACATTTTTGCCCTGTAGGAGGTATTTCAGGGAAAACTTTTGCAGTGATGCTGTCATGCTTGTAGGAACTTCACTACTTTTTCAAAATTTGGTGGTGTGCAGTACCTTTTAGTGCTGAGGAATTCATTACACAGTAAGTCCTAAATGCATGCCATAATGAAGACTAGTAGCCACAATCTAATCATAATTAATGATGAAAGCTTATTGTTACTGATTTATATTGTGGTAAAATCATATACAATATAGCCCCAAAGAAAAAGTGTAAAACCTATGTAGGCCATTTTAATTTGGCCTAACAGTATACAGTATGTACACATAATTACAAAACTGAAGAGCAAATGTACATAAGTGTGTGTGTGTGTGTGTGTGTGTGTGTGTGTGTGTGTGTGTGTGTGTGTGTGTGTGTGTGTGTGTGAGGTGGCACATGGAAGTCTGTGAATAGAAGCAGTAACAAATCTAACTCTTTTATTGTGGCCAGGTACTGTATATATTCGGGTTTCTCCAGATGACTGCAAAGTTTTACGAAATTAAGTTCTTAGTTATAATAAGTCATCAGTGCAGGCGAGTCATCTAGTCAGCTCAGATTATTCATTTGTAAGTGAATGTCTCATGATCTCATTCAAAGGATATGAAAAAACAGAATGTATCACTATGTAAAAAGAGATGAAGGTTTTGTTCTTAAAATGAGCACATGCTCATCTAAGAGTGGGCAGTTAAAGATCACAGCACTATCCCTGGGATTCATGAAGCTTGTGCCAGGTGCAGGCATAGCATTGTCGTTCTAACACCAAATATGGCCGCCGAGCGATTCAGGTACAAGCTGTTCCCACATGCACTACCTGAATACACTACGCCCGCACAACTCCTGAACCTTGTATGCTAATTACCCCATGTGCAGCAGTGTAGCATGCAAATGAAGGTATGTAGTGATTCTGGAAGTGGTGCAGGCGTAGTGTAAGCATACAGATATGTACACCATAGAAAACGGTTTACATTTTGGCAAACAAAATCGGAGCAATGACAGCCGACCAAACACGTATTATATTGTTAATATATGCCAGTGGCTAAAGATATAGCCATTGGCTTAAAAAAAATGTACAAAATATAAAATTAACATTTAATTTATATAGTTGCACTATCACAAAGTGAAAGCGCAGGGCAGTGGTGCGCAAAGGGGATCTCAAGGAATATATAAAAATATAGAATAAAACCGCAATGAAACACATATCACGATTTCCCCATAATAGTCAGTGGCAGGCATGCTACACCATACTCATGTAAGGGGCAGTGACAGTGTTATGCGCAGTAGCTAGGAATTAGTAGGCAATGCCATGCAAATGAGAGGAGCAATAGTGAATCGCAGATTCCCCGCTGTTGTAAGGATGCACCTCACAGCATAGCATTATAACACCGAGGTGAGCCCTTTAGATAAAGATGACATCAAGAGAGGGGTGTGTCGCCATTGCTGTAAGCACATTGGAGCATTGCTAAACTGGCCTGCCCCTGGCTAGGCAAAGCTGCAGGATAGGGGTGTGTCGAATTGCCCTTAGCTATGCTTAGCTGAGAGTACACAAGATAATTGAGTATGCATGTGAACCGAGATGAAAACGCGTGTAAACCCGGTAAATGGGTATGCACGGCATGCACTGCAGCTGAAACAGGAAGGATATAGGAAAGAAATAAAGAAATGCTGCAGCAGTGAAATTGGAGTACAAATGACTAATTAACACCTAGAATCCTACAGTGAGCCATTGACAACAGCTAACAAGGCTGCAAGCAGCTACCTGCAGAACAGGGAAGAGGAGGGGGCTGTACTGCAAAGAAAACAGCAAAGTTATAAAGCAGAACAAAGCCGATATGCAGTATATCAGCTACAAGGCACATTTTGCCATGACTGGGTAGGGAAAGTACAAAACAAGAAAGACGGCAGGTGGAAGCATGCCTGATAATGGGAGGGGATCCAGGTCTAAAAGTGAATTAAGGGGCAACAGATTAATCAAGGCAGGCAAATAGATCTCCACAGTAAAGGTCCCACACTTGCAGTACTCATTGCAAACCCATAATTAAGACATGCAGCAGCTGGAATAGCTCATACACACCCACTTACATCAGCAGCATCCATAGCACAATACTATAAAGTGTGAAAGCACCTCACACACCTTTGTGTATTCCCATAGACTGTGCACCAGTGGTGTATACAGATGTGGAACTTTTATTATGTACATGTTAGGGGCTGCCATAACTTTGATCCACCAACATGTGTTGGGAGACTGAAGGTGGTGTGGGGGATGATGCACACGACCACCGCAGGCACCAGAGGAGGAGGAGAGTGTTCAGACCCAGGGTAACCTACCAGGGGCTACATGATCTGGAGATAGTAGAGCTTTACAGGATGGACAGGACCACCCTACAGCATCTTGTGGAGCTGTGCCAGCCACACCTCAGAGCCAGAACAAACAGAGGGGAACCCATCCCAGTGGATACGAAGGTATGTGTAAGCCTGAAAATACTAGCTACAGGTACCTTTCAGAGACCAACTGGGGATATCATGGGGATCTCACCGGCATCAGCATCCAGGGTATTACACCAGTTCCTGGATGCCATGTTACCACATGCCAATGAGCACATATACTTCCACCAAATGCAGGAGGAGTTGGCCAGCAATATGTGTCTCTTCCACCGTGTGGCAGAATACCCAGAGGTACTGGGTGCAATAGACTGGATGCACATACACATCAAGTCACCACCCAGTGAGCAGGGTAGGTGCTACATAAACCACAAGGGATACCCCTCCATCAACTGCCAGGTCGTGTGCAATGCCCAGGGCATTATCATAGATGTGTGTGCTGGCAGCCCTGGAAGCTATCACAACACCCACATCTGGCATGCCTCACAGCTATATTGGTTATTTGCCAGGGAGGACATCCCAAATGGCCACCTGGTGGGGGATGCTAGCTATGCACTGGAACCGTGGATGATGACTCCCATTAGAAATGCACACACACCCATGCAGGAACGCCATAATGAGGCACACGCACAAACCAGAATCATCATAGAGAGTGTGTTTGGGATGCTGAAATCACAGTTCCGTTGCTTGGACATATCTGGTGGAGCCTTGCAGTACTCTCCAGGCACATGTGCCCACATCTTCATAGTGAGTGCCATGCTACACAATATGGTCCTGCGGAAACAGCTGCAGCAGGGACAGAATGGTGAAGGCCCTCACAGCCCACCACCACTGCCAAGGGCTCCACAGGCACAGAGTTACTCAGACCACGAACACCCTGACCCAGCCTCAGTAGGTAGACGGAGGCATGCCCAGTATGCCCATGCCTTGGCAAAGAGGGAACGTATAGCACACACACTGAGTGTAGGCACCTAGGGACTGACACCTTTCTCCACCTGCACACACAGTAAAAACGGATGGCACACACACACACACACACACACACACACACACACACACACAGACACACACACACACACACACACACACACACACACACACACACACACACACACACACACACACACACACAAGACTACCCGTAAATTGTCATGTATAGGCATTATAGGCAGTCTACTATGCACATCCAACATAGGCAGCCCTCAACTATTGCACACACAACAGCCATTGGCACAAGGTAAGTCAACACCTGAACAGTAAATGAAGCTATCAGCATATGCAGGTACTGTATGTATAGATTCATAGGTAGGTACTTGGCTAACTGCCAGAGGCCATTCATAAGGCCAGCCAAAATGTGTCAGCTTTTGCCACCCATTAATTCATTAACTGTCCCTCTGTGGAGCGGAGCCAATGGCAGGATCCCTGGGGTGCATCTACTGTTCCCCAGCCATCCTTCAAGGTTTCTCTTGCAGAGTGTTAGTGAGTGGCTCTGTATAATGTAGTTAGGGATGTTGTTCCAAAGTATGGGGAGTGTCTGTGAGAAGAAGCTGTCCCTCCAGCATCTTCCAGTTATTGTTGTGGCAAGGTTCCGCTCACTACAGTGTGTAGCTCACTGTTACATGGATTCCCATAGGTGGAGCATATCCATCAAGCCTGAGTTCGACATGGCTGTGTTGGCCAGTGAAGATCATCACTGGGTAAATGAGATGCCACTGAGTAAAGCAGGAGTTTATTCAGTCTGGCTGCATAGGCCATATGTTGGAGACCAGTATTCCCCTTGGTGAGGTACATTCGTGGACCCCCCAGCTGTTGGATGTGTCCTCTGAGGTACATCACACATGGGTTATTATACCCTATCATGGGACTGATGAGTGATGAGTAAAGGGGCACTATAACCCCAGTATGTCTAGATGAGAATCCTTTAGTAATCAGATGGCCTACATAGAAGGATGCCCTAACTACTGTGGAGATATGATTGTCAATGGGGAGATCACTATCTACCTTAGTCCCCAGATATCCCATTACCTCGTGTGTATTAAAGTGGCTGCCACTTACGTGTTAATATGTGGGTGCCAATTCCACAATGGAATGACCATACAGTTAGTGGCACTTGGCTGGAGGCCATGTCGTTGGCACCCAGTGACGTTCTCTGTGAGGCCCCTTGAGGGATGTCCATGTCAGCTGCACTGTCAATCATGGCTCCCAGTTCACAGTCATTGCCAAACATGGTCTGCTATAGTCCACCTGTGTTTGCCTGTACCTCTGAGACGTATATGCCAAACAGTAGGACTCCCAGGACTGAGTCCTAAGGGACACCATTCGTGACTGTTCAAGAGCTGGACCTGGAGACCGCTAGTCATACCATGTGGGTTGTGTGTGTAAGCCCGTTGGCAACCCAACCTGTGATGTATGGGTGAATGTACAGTCTGGTGTGTTTATCAATAATACCTGAGTTGGGGCATGGTGTCAAAAGCCTTGGTGAGGTCCAGGTAGTATGTGTGAACCACCTCCCCCCATCATCTAACATCCTGGTGACTGCATGTAAGACATCAAACAGGCATGAACTGCACTCAACCAAGCTGACCTGGGTTGGGTCACGTGTTTGGAGTTTACCAATGTTATTGTTAATGTGTGCCATGAGGATGCAAACCATACCATTGCAGACCAGGCTAGTCAGGCTTATGGGGTAATAGTTACCATGGTCAGTTGTGATTCCACCTTGATGGAGTGGAACAACTGTTGCCATACACCATTGTATGGGCATGTAGCCTGTGGAGATGCTGAGGTAGGAATGCTTAACTAGGTGGGGGGCAGATTGTCTTGTACAGTTTGCAAGATGCAGTCTGGGTCAACATCTGCCTCCATTGATGCTGTGTTCTGCTGTTAGAGAGGGCCATTTCCACCTGTGTGTCTCTGATGGTTGGGATGCTGTACCTTTCGGGTAATGTTGTGGGCTCTTTAGGGGGTGAAGTATGCACCGAATGTATCTGCAAGGATGTTGGCAATATCAGTAGGGTCAGCATATTTTGTGCTATATTTCACCTGCACAGTGCAAATCTGTGTGTCACCACATAGATCCTTGACATAGCCAAAGAAGGCTTTGTGATTATCTTTCAAATCCTTGCGTATTCTCCTGCTGATGTTAGCCTTGGATGATGTCATGAGGGACCTACGTATCATACTAATAGTGGTCATGGATGTCTGCCTTTTGTGGGATTTGCTGTGTGTCTGGAACACTGTCCTACTTTTGTAGTGTAGCCTGTTTATTGCAGAGGTCCACCAGACCAGTGTCCTTGTCTAGGAGGAGGGAGTCTTGATTTACCAGTGATGGCATGATCCATACATTCGTGTTGGTGCTTACAGACTGCATTTGTAAATCTGTCTATATCTTGAGCAGTATTTCCCCTTAGCGTGGGGGCTGTGAAACCCCCCACCCCGTCACTAGTAGTATAAATTGAGCTGTAGGAAAGATATACACTGGTATCCGTGGGTGGGGGAGATGCTAGGGTGTGGAAACAGTGAATAGTCCATGGTCAGATCTAACCAGTGACCGGTTAACCTCCGCTGTGGTGCACCTGTTGCCCATGTTGGTGATGACCACATCTAGTAGTTTCCACCCCACGGTAGGGAGGTTACCACCTGATACAGAGCGTATGAGGTGATACATTCCAGGAAGCACTGGGCCTGGAAGTGAATACCGGAGTACGTTTTCCAGTTAATGGTATGGTAGTTGACATCGACCAATGCCAGGGTGTGCGTTAGGACTGTCATGTTCTCCACTGTCTCCAGGTAGGTGGAGTGGAGGTCCTGGGTCATGGAGGGTGATCCATAGCAGGCCACATTCCACATTGCAGTTGTGGCTGATGTTAGCTGCACATGGATGATCACAGAGTTATCTTGCTGCCCCACTAACCTGGAGGTGTAGGTATCCCTGATGAATATGGATACAGCCCCTTTGTGTCTGTCAGTCCATGTTCTGTGGCTAAAATGTGTGGTATGGGTTGTAGTCTGGTAATGCTGGTGTGCTCTCAGGAGCCTTAAGACAGATTTCAGTTAATGCACATATGTTGATGTTGTCCATCCTGAGGATTGCTGTGAGTGCATGCATGTTGTGATCACAACCACTGGTGTTGAGTAGCACAATCCTCATTGAATCTGCTATTGTGCTGTTTACGGAGCTGGTATTCACCTTCAAGACTCTCCTAAATAAGACACCATGGGGGTGCCAATAGCCTAGGCCAGTATTCCAAAACCTAAGGCTGACATATAGGCCGGTATGGTATCAATGCATGCATGTTCCCCATCTGTGCTTGTTTTTTCATCTCCCAAGTAGGTAACCTACAGGTAAGCAATAGAAAGCCTTAAACTTATACAAGTCTTCTAGCTTCCAAGATAGGCTTTTGGAGTGACTAAGTATCAGTGTTCTGTATGTTCTTGCTGTACTCAACTGTTTCCTGACTACATGGTGATTTCTCACTGTATATTGTGATCTGAAGGTCTGTTTATTCACATATTATGGCTGTGATGGCCTGCACATTAGAGGTTCACAGATAGCCTACTACCTATCTGCCCAAGGGCAATTAGATGCATAGCTACAGTGTGTTGGCCTTCCCCGCACCACTGATGAAGTAAATGAGCCTCTGTCAAGCATAGCCAATGAAGCAATTCCAGGCAGAGATGCTGGAAGTTGTTGAAGACTGAGGTTGTGGAGGGTGATGGGGCACTTAGTGATCTAAAGAGGGCATGTTAATGTGGCAATTCAACGTCACGGTTCAAGTGAGAGTCCATTGCTGTTACAGGGACAGCCAAGCAATAAACTGCGGGTCTCACTACACAATGATACATGTCAAAAACACTATACGGACACACATATGTCAATCCTTAACACGGAGAACATATCTGTTCAGTGGCTGAGACATGCTTCAACGCTCCAGAGAGCACACCTGCATGACCATGTTATAACACATACCTCCCCTCTTGCCCATTATCCTTTATTGGAACACATGGGCTGCAGGCATGTCCATATTCCTGAAGGATATGTACACCCCCACACTAATTGCGCTTGCATAACATCAGATGCATTATGCTGAGCAACTACCTATGTGCCAAAGTGGAATTCAAAATGCACCTTGAGACAGACCACCCACCAGGCCACAGACTTCCCAACTGTCATAATGTTCTGTAATGGGGAAGATTAGGTCTGAGACAGAACCATAATAATGACTACTCTCAACTATTCTATTATGAACTGGGAAGACTCCTCATGTACCAACACCTGCGCTTAATGCATGTTGGATTCCATTGACCCCACTGATCTGGATCACAGTGGTCACACAAACAGGGCTAACAGTATGCTACACATAGTTAGTCTCCAATGCCAATGTTATGTTTCCTAAGAGCAGAGTGGTGAGTGCCATGGCACCCATGCAGATGGACAATGCATGTGCAAATGCTGAATCCTACACAAATGAACCTTGAGCAGTCACATGTGTGCAGTGATTGTGCCATTGAAACAGAACCAGGATTCAACTCACCACAAACAAGTAGGCAAACTGGTGGTACCATGCTTTAAACTGTACCACAGAAGGTAGTAATAGTTGCAAGAGTGAACACACATGAGTGTAGGTGATCCCTGGTCAGCCTCATTAAGATGCAGATACACTATATAAAACCACGCAAAGCTACTGTGAAACTAATCAGCCACATATTATGAGGCCAAGCACAGAACATTCTATAGCTGTGTCATTAATCGTAATGGCAATGACAACACCTGCTATGCTGCACGGCACTATGGCATGGAAAGTATTGCACCTACAGAAATAGCACCCGTTCATCCAGATATGGTCTTGGAGAACCTAAACCCACTCCCACCTCCCTCCCACCCCCAACAGGTACACTTAGTAATATATCCATGTACACTACAGGACCCCTGTACTAATGACTATGCAGTTACAAGATGCACTCTCTAAAGCCATACATACATACAGCTTTCATGGGACCTGTCAACATCCTAGGGTGTATCCTACACAAACATAAGAACATTCAGCTATCCACATACACATCATGCTCAATCGTAGCTCCATGTCAGGCTGTGTACACACCGAATGGTGCACAGCAACATTTATCACACCCCACAAAGGGGGAGACACGATTGATAATGGGACATAGTGCACAACTACCCTGCTGAGTCTGGTCTGTACGGCCATGAACCGTGGTCAACATAATTGATGTACTCGGTACAGAAGTAGATGACAGTAGGGTTGATTCACACTACATGTCATGACCTTGCCAGGTAGTAGGACACCATCACCCATACTGTGTTCCAGCTACACTCAGTAAACTAGGTGTATATTCCTATGTCACAGGAGTGGTTGGCAACTGGACTGCTGGCAGAACCAACACTACAGAAGGTGTCTGACTAATACACGCACATCAAACCAGTGCCAGCCACAGTAATACAGGTGTCATTCCTGGTACTCCCCCTCTTTGTTATCTATACCACACAAACTAACACAGAAGGCATTAGCCTATTGATGTTTGCAAATGACTATGAACTAGGAGCAATAGTCAACTCAATGTGTGCTGTGTTCAACATACAGAAGGGCCTTAGTGTGTCAGATGTGTGGTGTGTGATGTATGGACACAATCTTACAGCTAAGTATTGCATTGTCATCATTACAAACCCTGTACCCATTAACTACCACCTAGGCAGCGGTCAACATAATGGCAACTGTGTGTATGGGATGCAGCTGGACAGTACTTCCCTTTGATAGTTACATCACCACAAAAGACAGATAGTCGTATGTGGCACCCCTAATCATGACAGGGTGCCATCCAGGAATATAGAGATAACTGCTCAGCCATACTCAACACCCATGTGACCCATAATAGATCACATATTTCCTTTAAGGGTTATTGCCCATGTGTAGATGGCCTACACTGCCCTTCCCATTCCCTAGCTGCATTATGTAGCATGCAGCCTACCCTGAATAAAGCCATGTCCAACCCAGAGGTGTTGGACATGCTACACTTAACACATCCCGATCCCAAATAAGCACATACGCCATAGACATCCACCTTTCTAATACAAGGATCACAACATGCCTGACAGATCCCTCTCCCATACACTTAATATACTCTTGCCATACTATGCATCCCTGTCCAGTGAAGCTGCACATCGCCCTTCTCTGTGACATGGTGTGATGACCGCATTCCAAATATATCAGTAACCATGTGTATCAGTTCTGTGGCACTGCTTCAACTGGCCACTGAAACTTACCTGTCTGTTGCCTACAGCTAGGTAACCTGTCTGCCTAGGCTCATAAATGCCCCAGGGCATATAGCCTACTAGATCACTATGACCATACATGTTATAGTTGATATCCAACCCTGCAAATACCATCAGGCTAGCTATTGTCCCATGTATTACACATGTGCAACACAGGCAATACATGGCAGGATGCTACACAGCTGTACAGTGCCATGTAGATGTATATGGCAAAACACATACATACTTGCAAGTCTGCAGAGTCACAGGTCATGTCCCTAATGGCTATGTATGACTATATTTTTGACATATACACAGCATTAAGGTCGATTGCATTAATGTGAACACATCCAGGCATGTGCTGATAGGTAAAGACACCACTACAGGCAAACAGATATGCCCAGGTCAAGACAACATCCACATGGTGTATGAGCAATGTCATCACATGATACACACATATATGGTGATAACATCACATCACCAGTAGGTGTCAAATGTGTGAGACTTATACATGTCAGTGGTGTTAGTGTCATGTCAGTTTGCAAAGACGTATTTGTAATCTTAATAAATGTGATACACATGTATGTTCAGCTGTACTGCTGTACTTCTCTGTGAGTTACTGTGACCTGTCTCCATCATTATGTCTTCCAGGTATGCCACATAGCAGACTGCCGGCATACAACCGCTTGGAGGATGAGGTCCTCATCCAATATCTCCTCGACAACTACACAATGCTCTTCAGCCATGTGCCACAGGATGCACAGCAGCGGGATCCCCTGTGGGAGGAACTCTGCAGGAGGGTAAATTATGTTGGCGGTCACAATCGCACCTATCAGCAGGTGCACTGACACTGCACTGATCTGATAAGATGGAAGAAACAGTGTGCTAATGCAATCACCAAGGAAAAAGGTGCAACAGGTGGGGGGCCACTCACCCAGCCCCCACTCACATGTACAGAGGAGCTACTGGCCAACCTGGGGACACCTGCAGACCTCCATCCACAAGCTTTATCTGGTATTGTGGAGGTGGGTGTCTCTCAACCACTGAGCCTGGAGTTGCCTGGTAAGTCACTACTGCACATAAAACACAACTATATTTCACATAGTTACATGTGTTACTGTAAATATGTAATGTACCATCATATGTAAGACATGTATGCACATATGCCACATACTATAGTGTGCTACTCTATGTATGCACAGATGTGCATACTCCATAGTATAGTGTATTGTACTGGCTTATGTGCTAACATGGACATTGCACCCTGTAGCCATCACACAGGTGTGGATAATGATCTTACTGCTGTGACACTCCTGTTTAGGTAACTCTGGCATTTTGCAGTGACATCAGCCTGTGTCAGGTGAGATTGTTATTATTTACCATGCTTGATAATGCATGGAACATATTAATTGCATGCTATCTGCCATAACACACGTACACATAATGTATGGTGGTCCTGTTAATGGACACTGGTCAGACCTGCAGTGCATCACACTGTTTACCTATGTGAAACAATTGAAGACTATATGAAACACCTACACTAAACCTTCCAAACTGTCATTGCCAGATATGTGGACAACAGTGAATACAATGGTGGAGGTGTGTTCCACTGTAGGGACAGGTACTACATATCAGCATTCCACATATTGGGAATATGAACAGTACTGTACAGAGAGAATGTGTGCGCACACACTCTAAATGTGTTGGAGCTGGAGTATGACCGGCCCACAGGATACACCCTTGTGGAGTATGCCCTTGCTATGAATGTCACACAATGTTGTGTGCTATCAGACATGTCCATGACATGTAGTGGGCTGACTGTAACACTGCTCAACTATCCTGCAAAACATGTCTCACATCCCATACATACCACCCTTTGTCTGCATAACCCTGTCCTCAGTGGAGTATATGACATCTATGGGTATATGTCATATGGGATAACACTAACATGTGAAATAAGATGGCCATCAAAACCATTGAACTGAACATGTGTACTCATGGCCATGGAGGATGGCCAGAGATATGAAGCAATACACAGAGTAGAAGTGATGTACATGTGTGTACACCCTGTTGTACATTGGCTCGACACAATACAACTATGGCCTTTATGTAATGGTGATATTGCAGATGTGAAACACTAAACATCATACAGGCCTGTGCACAGCTTGTGTAGGCATAGCATGAAACCACCACATAACATGTCTTGAACATCTTGAGTGTGTCACGACATGGAAACATTCACCTATACAGTATCCAAATACATACATGTGTTGCACAACATACATCCACATCAAGCCACAGATACAGTACATTCACCTTGCTGGTGTCAGACATCACTGGCATGCCTGCTCCTCATGTGTATGAGGTACACATATGGCATGTGGGACATAGAGTACTGCTAAGTTAGCCATGTGTGGGCATAGTTGCCAGACATCAGTAATATGATTGCAGATGTGCAGGGGTGTCATCCGTTTACCCTTCTGTGACCTGTGTCACACATTCCACATTAGGGTTTATTGTGTATACACCTCAGTGACATGGGTCACATTCCACATTAGATATTTATTGTATGTGAACATAGTCATGGCTATGAACTGTGTCAGTAGCTCACACTGTATAGCAATTGTGAAGCCACATGATGCCCTGCAATGGCTATGCACATCAGCTCAATGTGCAGTATGTCCCAGCATATTTGTAGGGTGGACAGACAACATTATATCAGCTAAAGGCCCATGTTAGTATAATGCGTCCCTGCATTGGGACACCATTACCCTATTGTAGATTGGAAAGGACACCATTGTGTTACACATATATGCATGTCATTCAACACGTCAGCAGAAAACATGTCATACTACATGTGATTGGCAAGGTCATACGCCACACAGCAGGCCGGTGTACTGTAAACCTGTGCTGGTCTGCGGCACCATTACAAAGTATGGACAGTCATGTCAAACATGTGTATACAGCCACATGCACAATGTCTACACTCAGCTCATGGGTAGGCGGAATAATATTTCGGAATAATGTTGAACAGACATGCACTGCTTTGGGTAGATATGCAAGCTAGGGCTCAGGCAAACACTGCATGCAGTCGACATACCCTACTGCTCATGTCCTCACACTCAGGGGTGGTGGCCAACACAAAGCATCAGTGGCAGATGTACAAAGGTCAGTGATGGTCTGTTAACATGTGGTGTATGTTGCTCCCACCATGGCAGTGCGGTGCAATGGTGCAAAGTGCATGCATTGTGTTGCAGGTATGGGGCATAGGCTACTAACACAAATGGTGCAATACAGGTATGTATGCTAACCACCACTATAATTGTGTAAGGTGCATGCTGTCTGCTATAACACATGCATGTTGTTGTGTGCAACTCAGGGATGTATGATAACTACCACTATAATTGTCTAAGCTGAAACTATAATTGTGTAAGCTGAATGTCATCTGCCATATCACCTGCATGTAGTGTGTGTGTGTGTGACTGTGTGTGTGTGTGTGTGTGTGTGTGTGTGTGTGTGTATCTGTGTGTGTCTGTGTGTCTGTGTGTGTGTGTGTGTGTGTGTGTGTGTGTGTGTGTGTGTGTGTGTGTGTGTGTGTGTGTGGTGTGTGTGTGTGTGTGTGTGTGTTTGTGTGGTGTGTGTCTCTGTGTGTGTGTGTCTCTGTGAGTGAATGTCTGTGTGTGTGTCTCTGTGTGTGTCTGTCTGTCTGTGTCTCTGTCTGTCTGTGTGTGTCTCCATCTGTGTGTGTGTGTCTCTGTCTGTGTTTCTGTGTCTCTGTGTATGTCTCTGTCTGTCTGTGTGTGTCTGGTATAACTTGTAATGTACACCGGGACACAGCAGGCCACATGCATGTGGTCCTGGATGGTCCCAATAGGACACAATTCCAGTGGACATGTGTCATGAGACGGTACCCAATCTGGACCTCTGCCTGGTAGTGCTCATGCAATCCCTGGCAGGCGCAGGTCACGTGGCCGTGGCTGGACACCATGAACTGTGAAACCTGCCTTGTACAGTCTGCAGCTGTCAATAATACCCCTGTGTAGGCTAGCCACATGCCAGACCTGTGTGCATGCATACACACACACAGGAAACAAATGTAGGGCACCTCAACACACACACGCATAACATCCTCACACACCCAATGATATCACAGGCCCTAACACACACACATGATGTCATTCAATGGCACAGCCTAGGCTTCTGGCAAACATTATCACCCTATGCATATGATGATGCCTGTGCCTCATCCCTGTCATCCACACCATCGGTGCAGGGACATGTTCATATGGTCTGATGCACAGGGTGAACATAGTAGGTAGACAATTGTAGATTAATATTCTTGAGTAGTGTTGACAGGCAGCAGACATACCATGTATTGCAGTTTTAGAATGTATTTTGTACGTTTGACAGTATGTATCATGTGTAACAACACTAACAGCAAGTTGATCTTGATGTTCTGCCTTCCTCTTTCAGATGTAGTTGCATGTGCCAGGGGATGTCTGTGTTTGCCGGTGTCCCATATGTACATGTTGACCCACAGGTCAGTTTGACAATACCTGCATGCACTTTGTAGCTTCCACATCCCAGTTATATTCTCCCATGTTTCAATTATGTTTACTGTTCTAATGATTCAAGAGCATGATAGCTGTGTAGTAAGCTGCTGTGTTCAGAGCCATCACATCCATAGTGGGTGACATCACAGGTATAGTTACCTGGAGAGAGGAGGGAGTAAAAGAGTGGTATGCCAGATGACAAGGGTAAAGGCTAGTGGAAATAGTGGCTTCTCATTGGGAAGCAGTAATACCCACTGCCCTGACAGCATGCAAACACAGACACACCCACACACTCAGGGATTCACAGACACAGTAACACACACTCTGACACATGCACACAGTTGTCAGTGTTTGGATGAGAACCCCTGCCTATGTGCATATCATCATTATAGTACTAAGCAATTACAAGATGCACCACAGAGATTGCACATGTACAGGTAGTTGGAATGGCCTAAAATTGACGACATTGACAGGGATACTACAGTGCAGTGAGTGTTTGTGGGGAGGGGGGGTCCATCAGTAGGCTATGTAACAACAGGTCACACCCCAGGGTGTACATGTTAACAGGTGGTTAGTATGCCTGTCTACAATTGATGATATCAACAGGGATGCTAGATTGCATTGAGTGGATGGGGGGAGGGGGATTAACATTTCATTATGGTAAAATACAGCCTCACTCCAGGAATCGGACAGCCATACACACACACACACACACACACACACACACACACACACACACACACACACACACACACACACACACACACTGGCATTCACAAAGATATACACCTATGTCACACACATACAGACACTTTACATGTGTGAGGTTTAACCACCTGCCTATGCCTTACTTTCTACACTTCACTCTGTACTGGTGTCAACAACAGTGTTCAGGAGAGTGATAACATGTGGGATGTATTCCAAACCATATGTGACATATATAGACACACACACCCACACGTGCCAGTACTGTGAATCCAACACCTGCCTATCTCATGATAGGTACTACAGAAGTACAGCACTATTGCATCCTGTACAATGCTTACTGACTCTTTCCTTTGACAACTGTGCTGATATATGCACAATATATGCACAGGGGAGGTATTACTGTTACAGGTGTCAAGAGGTTTGCCTTCAATGTCACCCTTACAGCATTCAACATTGTCTGTCTTCCACTTCAATTAACAGAACCTGACCTTAGCTGGTACACAGGTTATTGTAGGACTAGCTGTAATACACCAATGAGCTGTCCTCAGTAATCGTTCATCTGAAAAGAAACCCCACCACTTAGTAGTCATGTCCAAACATCTATCCATACCTCATGTACGGCTTACTGTACTTAGAGTATATCACCATATACAGTTAGCAATGTTGAGGTTGTATTGCAACAGCATGATGTACTAAGATAACAGTCACCTTCAGACATCAGACACTGCACACACATGGAATCTACACAAACATCAATACATGTACACATATGCGGTCTACATCAGTATGTGCACTAGCAGGTCAAGAGGATACATTCCACACCTTCTCTACGCCATGTGTGAAACATAACCAAGCATTACACCATAATGGATGTTGTATTCATGTACTGGTAGGACACCACCACTTTTACCGAGTAGCCAATTGTACATATATTACAACAGCACATATCAGCGTGACACACACAGCATTATTCCATGTCATGCTCCTACAAACTGTTACTTGACAGTGCCATGGTGAAGCCAGGGCACTGTAATTGTCAACAGTGAGCACATCATATTTGCCACACACACCTCATGTGTCCTGGAAGAGTGCCAGCAATGTGCTCTGTTAGATCTAGGCAGTACACTCATTCAAGCATGTGCAAGGTCTGTGGCTTGTAAACATCTCACCCCAGCATGTACTGGCTATTGTGGTACTAAGGCTAATGTCCAAACAGCACACAGCATGCATGGCTTGCAGTTGTTGACAAGGGGTATATGTAGGAGCTGTGGCCACACATGGCTGTACATGTCATGAACATATCATCTGTGACTACTCAGGAACATACAGAGCAGAGCTGGATTTCCCTGAGTCTGTCAATACAAGCCTTGTGCACGTCCTATGGCCCTGTTATTTGGGTATGTTTGTAGACATTGCATTAGGTGGACATGTCTAAAGGCATACATGCCACATGGGGTGTTGTATGATATGATAGGTGTCATGGGTGACCAGTAGAGAGGGGATATTATCTCTGTCAACATAGATATTGAACCTTATGTACTGTTAGCATGCTATCTGCCATGTGCATGTGTGTAATGACTGTAGCCAGCTGTATGTAGAAAGGAAAACAAAAGCTATGGTAATGTAATTTATGTTGTATGAGTGTGGGATGTACATATCCAGGGCTGGTAAGGTTAGGTCATATCCAACCATGAGGGTGTTGTTTACTGGTGTACAGCAACAGTTGACTGTGTTAATGCTGACGGCATCTGAGGGACCCTGATATGTGTACAACTGAGCTGGTTACAAATAGTGGTATTATTGCATTGCATAACACATCATGCAGCTGTGTCTGTACATGGGTACTTTGCACAGTTGATGTAGGCCTAGGTACAGTCCACCAATTGAGGGTTATCTGGTGGTCTACCATACTATGCCATACCACATATGAATGTATGTTGGTAGTCTGGGAACAAGGTGGTGGATGTATATGAGGATACAACCTAGAATGCAGCATTTGCCACTGTCACCTGTACCTGACTCATCTGTGATGCGTTATGTCAGAGTAGTGGTCTTTACATGTGAGTAGCCTTTATGAATATGTGTACACCACCATCTGGAATGGTCCATACCACTGTTATGGCCCACATGTCTGGATCTGATTTATATGGTGGTAGTGCAATTGTGCACTACAGAGCCTTCAGCCAGGTGTTCCTCATTGCACAGATGTCAGTATTCCCCATTGTAGGTTCGACATTGAGCAAATGGATTACTAAAGCCACACGTCTAGCACAGGTTAGCATAAGCATCCAATGCAATTGTCATGTAGGTGTCAGGGTGTTACTTCTGTGTGTAGGACATTTGTCTTGGAATGCGGCTATATGGGTAAATGCGACCTAGGTATTATCCACACACATGTGTAACATGGATGCATGTGCTCTGTGTTGAAGGCTTGTCATTCGGTCATGACAGCCCGGAATGACAGACACTTGCAACCTCATAATAACAGCAGGACATTGGCTGATTGTTTTGGTCTAGCAGTTGCCACCTGTACCATGACATCACTGTGCATGGCATTAATGTGCTTGGTAGCAAATGTCTCATGTAAGGTGACGGACAGCAGCAGAACTTGTGTATATGACCAATGTGAGATATACTTAGGGTAGCAGTCCTGCTAATAATGACAACTACTAACACAGCCGGGAGAGGTCATTTTGACACCTGCACCTCAGTACCATTACACAAGGTGGCTCACACATTATGCTTACACATGCCACTGTTCCACATATAATGCCACTGTCTACAACCTGCTATCAATGTATGCATTTCAGGGCACCAAGGTGTGTGACACATGCTGTAGGTAGCATCTGCCTGTGTGACCCAGGTAACTTATTGTCTGTCACGTCCACACATGCATGAATGTGTATACGTAACATATATATGTCAGTACTTCATGTACATGTATGCATGTGTATCACACAGCACAGACACATATATATCATTTATGGGTCACATACAGGTATCAGGTAGTAAACCAGTATGATGTGCATATATACTGACAGGTTAGATGTACATAGCTGTAAACCTGTGTGTTTACAATAGGAGTCCATTACAACATGTTCTATACATGTAAGTGTCTGAGCATGCACACTGTGGCCTTCAGTGGTTAGAATCGGAGTACATCCCAAACAGCCCTGTGCTACTAAGTTTATGAGCGTACCCACTGCCACCTTGTGTAATTTGAGTCAGTGCATCCAACAAGTCCTTTGTTACTAAGTGTATGAGCATGCCCAGTATAACCTTGTGTAGTTGCAGCCTTAGTGCATCCCAAATGGCCCTGTGCTACTAAGTGTATGAGCATACCCACTGTAACCCTGCATAGTGTTAGTAGTTGTCCATTCCGCAGATGGCCATACTCCAGTTCAGGTTCCTGTTTTGCTACAACTATAACTCTCAGGCCTACCTGCGGATGATATGTCTTGTTTGTGCATACAGGTTGTAATGGACACCTACTTTAAACACACAGATCTACAGCTATTTACTTTGTGACTGTCATTCCCCTGGTGTTGTCCTCAATTGTAGAAGGGCAGTCTGACTGCCTTGGAATGTGTAATCTCTGTGGCACATCTCGTAACTGTGTAGCACTGTAATAGTGATCTGTAGATAGGCAGGAGTTCTGATCCCACCACTGGCAACTGTGTGCGTGTGTTTGTGTGTGTGACAGCAAATGGCTGAGTGTGTGTGTGTGTGTGTGTGTGTGTGTGTGTGTGTGTGTGTGTGTCAGCAAATGCCTGAGTGTGTGTCAGCAAATGGCTGAGTGTAGTTGTGTGTGTGTATTTGTGTCTGCATCCTGTCATGACAGCAGGTTTTGCTGCATTCCAAAGAGATACCTCCTTTTGCACTGGCCTTTATCCTTGTCAACTGCTAAACCTCTCTCTTCCCCCCTCTCCACTGCAAGTAATCGGTCCTGTAATGTCACCCAGCTCAGAAGTGGAATCAGAATAAGTGTAATTGTATGTGTTCTGTGGCACATACCCCAACTGCATACCACTGTACTAGTTACCTTTACATAGACAAGACATGTATGCACAATGCTGGCAAGTGTGTTTATGTGACTACCCTGTAGCCAGGCATACACATGTGTAATGTCTTTTAGTACACCATGGTAGCCATCTGTGGTGACCGGTGTCTACAAAGTATTACATAGTTAGGAGTGGTAAAGAATACACAGTCAAGCATGACTACAGTTGGGTATGTTATTTTCCTGTGCCACTGTCGAGCAGTGACACAGAAGTGGTCGCTGGGGTGTAGGTCCATACCCATCATTCCCTCACCCTAACTCCACAATCCCCAGGGTAGATTACATTAGCCATCATTCCCCACCCCAAACTCCACATACACAACAACCATCCCTTCTCTGGTAAACTGCTTATGATTTAAATGTTATAACACAAGAGATGCCTCTGTTTTGTGTACACTTCAGTTCCTTTGGAACCCGTCTGTGTCACAAAGGGCATTCAGACGTGTATGTATATAATATATATATATATATATATATATATATATATATATATATATATATATGTGTGTGTATATGACTATGGCTGTGTCTGTATATGCATGTATATATGTGTGTGTACACATCCCATAGATGCATATATATATATATATATATATATATATATATATATATATATATATATAGTTATGACAGTTGTACAGATGTAGACTTGTCTTTGTTGTTTCACAGAGTACAATACATTCAAGGGTACTGTACATATGTACACAAAGTGACTGTCCCATTTGTTTTCAGTATTGTGGAATACCTGTAGTAGGATGTGCATTATAGACTCCATGCAACATGTGTACAACCCAGATGGCTTAGTGGTATGTCCAGTGACCTCAGTGTGCATGGTCCAGGGTTCAAGACATGCAAGCCTTGTTGATACTGTCAATTAGGACTGTATAAGACACTTTTAAGCAGGTGTAAATGTGTTTTTGTGACAGTAAGCAGCAGGTACACGCAGGTAACAGACATGTACAACCTGCAGTACACTTGGAATGCCCTTCTTTGGCAATCCTGCTGATGTCAACCACCTACGAATACACCTCTGGGACTGCTGTAACCCAGTAATCTCCATGGTGCGTGCTGTAACTGCGTAATGCTGTAGTGTGTTAAACTAGTTTGGTAGGTGTTTTAATCCCAGACAGATCAACTATGTGTGTGTGTGTGTGTGTGTGTGTGTGTGTGTGTGTGTGTGTGTATCTGTCTGCCTGTTAAAGAAACAATGCTTTTACAGTGTGCACACTCTTTACAATTCACATTACCACCTTTGGCAATCCTGCTGATGTCACCCACCTAGAAATACACCTCTAGGACTGCTGTAACCCAGTATTCTCCATAGCACGTGCTGTAACTGCATATTACTGTAGTGTGATAAACTAGTTAGGTAGGGGTTCCATTCCAAGAGAGGCCAACTGTGTGTGTCTGTGTGTGTGTGTGTCTCTGTCTGCCTGAGACAAGAACAATGCTTATTAGAGTATGCACACTCTTTACAATTCATATGACCACCTTTGGTAATCCTGCTGATGTCACCCATCTAGGAATACACCTCTAGGACTGCTGTAACTCAGTATTCTCTGTAGCGCATGCTGTAACTGTGTATTGCAATAGTGTGATAAACTAGTTAGGTAGAGGTTCTATTCCAAGAGAAACCAACTGTGTGTGTGTGTCTGCCTGAGAAAGTAACAATGGCTTTTAGAGTATGCACACTCTTTACAATTCACATGACCATCTTTGGCAATCCTACTGATGTCACCCACCTAGACATACACCTCTGGGACTGCTGTAACCCAGTAATCTCCGTAGCGCATGCTGTAACTGCATAATGCTGTAGTGTGATACACTAGTTAGGTAGAGGTTCTATTCCAAGACATGACAGGTGTGTGTGTGTTTGACTGTCAGAGCCTGTGTGGAGGTGGCTGTGAGTGTATAACCACTGGACATGTTGGGAAGTGGATTTTGTAGTTTTTCTATATGGTGTCCATCTTATATGTCACAATGTCCACCTCACCAGGAGTACAGATGTCAGTCAGCCAAGGGACTGTGTTGGCAAGCCATACCCCTACATCTGGCAAAAGGCCTGGTGAACAAAGTATGCAACCTTGCTATTACCCAGAATACGTCCTGAACCAATGTGTCATACACAAACACACTTGCCTAGGATATCCCGCTATGTTGCTAGTACCCTGTACATTGATGACAGCTAGTAAGCATGGTGTGATTGCAGTGTGCTGCAGAGGGCATGGCACCCTGTACAGCAGTACAATAGGCACATAATTGCAGACAATGTGCCTTCACTATGTTCCCCACTGGATGCCTGCAAAATATGTGGTGCCATCAAATGTGATCGACAGAGGCCATACAATGCCTTACACATGTGTCCTGTATGGACCGATGCCACTGACACCAGGGAATAACTGTATTATGCTATCAATGCAGGTGCATGGTCAACCTGATGACTATAAGCAGGTCCTGCCACACCAGGCCTGTACTGGCATATCAGAGGATAACAGTCTGTGTACACAACATGTGCCAGCCAAACCAGGTACACCTGTACATGTCACTGTACATTATTGTGGGACATGCACATCCCAGGCAATGTCCATGTCAAGGACTATCAAACACAGACATGGCATGCATTGCAAAGCTATGGCCATACACAATGGTAACCAGGATGTCAGGACAGTTCATACAATACCCATCTGTGTGGGACATTGCAGACACTACACCTCTGTACCACACTGACACCATCGTCAGCCAGCATGATGCCAAGGATTACCCCTCACCCAGCCTTGTACAGCCATCTTGCGCAGCCAACCACTAGACACCCATAATGCAATGCACATATGCATGTCAGTACTGGCACCTTGTGTCTGCATGTGGGGTATGATGCTCCCAACCACAGTCATTCCCAATATAACTCCCATTGGCATACCGACAGATGTCAAATATGTTCATTGCCCTAGCCCATAGAACCTCCGGATATCCCCTGTGGTGCATGTAGTACCTGTGCATTACTGCAGTGTGGCAAACTAAGTAGTTTGGAAGTGTATTTGTGGGCCTGGCAAAGAGTGTCAATGTGAGTCCATTGGAGAGTGTGGTTGTGCTGACAATGACATCCATTCATGTGGACAGCCATGTGTGTTACACCTAATGTATGTCTACTATATCTCTGTTGCAGATGTCGCTCATTAACACACATATATGTTCTTACAGCACACCAACATGTCAGCTTTGTGGCACATGGAGTAACTGCATGCACTTGTAATAGTAATGACTAGTCAGTCAGGGGTTTGAACCCCTGTACTGGTAGGTGTGTAACAGACGATGCTTAGGTTTTAGTCTCCAAGCCCTTCTCTGATGTACTTTGCCTCTGTCTGCCCCTCCCACACACTCTCTGGTGGATGTGGAGGTGTACACCTGCTCAGCAGAAGCTTGTGTTTTGTAAGTGATGGTCATGATCAGGTGATGGCCTCTGCACCTATTGCAGTCCTCCTCTATCTGATTGCATGTGGAACAGCTGTGATGATGTTCCCATAGCCAATCGCAAAAAAAACACAGTACAATATCTAGGAACATCATGTTGGTGTTTGCCCATGACAGTCGCTGTGAGTGGTACCTGGATCTGGTGTTTGGTAAACGGCATCACAAATGATATCAGGATGTTCTTCTAACAACATACACAGTGGGAAATAGCCTAAAGACAGGAGAGTGATGTGCCAGATATGACTACAGCATGTAAGTGCAGCTATCATTCATTGAGACTACTGTCTGTTTAACAAGTTGTGTGTGGTAATGACTATTCTGCATGTTTTAAAATTGACAAGACAGTGCTCTGTTTGTGAGGGACCCCCATCTGTAGGGCCAACTGTGAACTGGTCAGTGTGTGGAACCATTTGTTTCCTGTGTTACTCACTGAACACACATCTGTGAACTGCAGGAGCATAGTGTGAGGATTGCAGTCAGTACACGGTGACAGTGATGAGTTACTGCCATCGCATCCCTGATTGGACATATGTCACATGAAACAATGGTATGACAGATACTGTTTGGGGGTTCTCAGTGACATGCCAATAATGGGCCACTGTTCATAGCTGCAGTCACAAGTCTTCTACACTTTGTATAGATATCATGCAATAAATATGCATGTGTTGTGCTCCCTCTGCAAATGTATACCATCTGTTGTGTTGGGATGATGGTCATATCTATGCATGTTGTTATAAGTAATCCTGAATGCTGCTGACTATTACTAAGCCATATCTGTGTTTAAACTGCAACACCATAGGCTGTATGGGTTTGGAGGTCCCGGCAGAACCTCATGTCCCACTTCAGCTGACCATGACACCGGGTTGGCTCTGCACCACCTTCTGGTGGTACAGCCACTGAGGATGGGGCTTGTCCCCCCTGGGAGCAGGTCCAGACAGGAACATGTCCGCTGTCGTATAGTCCCAGACATGGTGCGTAGGGGGCTCAATAAGGGGTTTTGAGGCCAGATACGCCAGCTCAAGGGCAGACTGTCACATTTACAGGGTGAGGCTGCCCCTCCTAGACAGCCCCCAGCACTGCCACCTTTGCAGCTGTTTTGGTGCAGTGGTGGCTGCCCATGGCTGGGGACCTCCGTCCCACTGTTTCCATCTGGGGGCTCATGGGCTTGTGACTGCTGAACACCCCTCCCTGTCCAAGGTGTATCCCCCCACATGTGTCTTATACTGACCCTGTATGCTGTCATGTCTATCATCCTACCCTACCTATCCTCCACGAGCATACCTACTCTCCTTTGCCCACATCCCACTCTCTCCCTACGGAAACAAAAGGCCAATCAGTTCCTAGAACAACATTTGCCCCATACATAGCTGTCCATTTCACACACGTGTCCACCGGACATATGTAACCCTTTTAATATGCATCACAACATACTCCAGTTGTCCTCACCCCAGTCTCTCAGGCACATGATCCTAGTATGCACATGACTCCTAAATGTTCCAGGTACACGTGATGCAGATGACCCCATTGTACACACAGCACTACTGGTCCCTTTATGGTTACCCCATTTACCTTTATTATGATGATGATGTTGCACACAGCACCTTGCAAGAGTACTGTTCTCACATAATGACTGGACAGGAACTGTTGTGTTAATGTAAATAACATGCACAGAGTGATGTATATGGCCAATGTACAAATGTTTGTGTGTATGAATGAAACATGTCTGTCTGAGGGAGTCTTGATATTACATAGGACAACACCACTACATAATACAGGCATCGCTGGTGTTTTCCCTTTCATTCCTTTGTAATGCTTTGTTGTCACATGGGATGTTCCTGATATATCTATATATATGTATGTATCTATATCTGGACATAAACACTCACACATACATCTACACGATGGAATACATTTCCTATACTGGTGAATGACTGTACTGGATGATTTGTTTGTGATAAGGTCTGATGTCTGTATATCTGCCATGGCTTAGTGGTAAATCACAATAGCTGTGTGTGCAGGGTCCAATTTTCGAGCCTTGCAGAGGCCATTTATTTTGTTTCTGGGCAGAACAAGACTGTTGGATATGGAGTGATTATGGCACATTAAAGCAGTTGTGAGTGGAAGTGTGTGGGTTTGAGTGAAGCTAAGCAATGCTAACCTCCGGTTACAGTTTCTTACACTCAGCCTCTACATTGCTTTACCATTGTAATACTCGCATACCGGCGGCCAAACAGGCTTAAACCCGCTTGCTTCCGCACCTGCAAATGCACTGCATTTGGTGTTTGTATCTGACACTCACACCCCTGAGTGGGAGTGAGGACTACGATATTACCTTGTGATGCCTATTACATCGGATTACATGCCTACAGTATCGGGAATGGCTGCCCATTAGGCGACAGCATGCCATTCGACTGTATGGAATCCGTGGCCTGTCCAGAGTTTGATTCATATTATTGGTGTGTTCCTCTTACAATCTGCACGTGCCTGGCTAATACATGGGAACTGACACTCTTCAATACAAACAAGTAATTGGGTTTTGGAACCAACATCCTTCAGACAAGTCATGCTACTGCGTACCTAATATTCTATCATTTTTCTAAGGTTGTCAGTAGAATACGTGCTTTCTGTCCCTATCAGACCTCTCATACGATTGGGGAAAAATACAAACTGAATCAGGGACACGGCATAACAACATCAGGGACACATTTAAATTATTGGTGCTATTAACCTGACACATTGACAGATTCAGAGCATATGAATTCATACACATTTTCTGAGGTAAATGATGTTTATAACTCTTAATTGTTGTCATTATTCATTACGTGTAATTCACCACCTTTTCTCCAAATGTCACTAGTTTTAGGAGGGATTAAATGGGACAGAGTTAGAAATTGAGTCGAAATCAGGGACGTCCCTGGAAATCGGGGCAGTTCAGAGGTATGGTCCCTATTTGTTCCCCCAATGGTTTATGTCCTGTCCAGTGGATTTGGATCTTAGGGGCTGAGAGGTATGGGTGTCAGCTATGCCCATTTCAGAATATTACTTACATCCCCAGGGCGGTCCTAATATGACTGTGCCAGCCAACACCTGCACGCCTAGGCCCATAACTGCATATCCATAGTTCCCCCACCTGCTACTCTTCTACAGCACTCATCCTTACTGCGGGTGCAGGTGGGGTATAAACAAACCACTACACACTGCCTACTCTCCCCGTGTCGGGACACATCATACGTTGTGTGACCCATGGGTTATCAGGCTTGCACAACCTACTGGTCTATGTACATCTACAGCCTGGTTTGAAAAGTCATTACCGGGACTGCCTCCGATGATCATTAATTTTTGGTGTCCCACAAGGGACATCAATGTCTATGTTTCAAGATTAGATCTGGCAGGTCTCCCCCACTGGTAGTATCCTGCCGGTGGTCTGGGAAGCAGTGGTGTGTTTACCTTTATTGTGTGTCTGTATGTCTCACCGGCCTAGCTGGGGGGGGTGGGGGGGGGGCTGACGCTACGTGTTACACTTTTGTTTATTGGACCCCTCACCCCCATATGCACGGCCTGTGAACATATGTAACTCGTAACTGCTGTATCATATCCTAGCTATATACATGTGTATATTTACAGTCACATATATATCTATATACATTACTATATACAGATATATCTGTATATATATATATATATATATATATATATATATATATACATATATATATATATATATATATATATATATATATATATGCATACATGTATATTTATATTTTGCTGTCGATGTATATATATATATATATATATATATATATATATATATATATATATCTAACAACATATGGGTCTATGTGTGTCTGCATATGTATATATTTATATGTGGGTATGTATCTGACGCCTTTGCCCAATGAACACATTCGCTTACATCCCTAGGGCTGTCTATATAGGCCCACATCAGCCAACATCTGCACACCTAGACCCATAAGTAGCTACCCATAGTTCCCCCACCTGCACCTCCTCAACAGCACCCATCCTTACTCTGGGTCCTGGTCTGTTCTGGATGCACCACTACATGCTGCCCACTCTCCACTTCACGGGACCCATTTCATACAATTGTCTCGGCCCATGGGTCATCAGGCTTTCCCACCCTTGTATTCTGAGTATGTGTATATCCCGGCCAGAATGTTCGGTCTATCACCTTCTTTTGGTTTTGCCAATTTTTGGGGTGTCCCGCAAGGGACACTCCTGTCTGTGTTCCAAGATTAGAATTCAAGGGTGCACTGTGTACCCCCCAGTTGTATCCTGCCTGTGGTCTGAGGAGCAGTAGACTCTTTACATTGTTTGTGTGTATGTTTCCCGTGTCTGACTGGGGATGGAAGGTCATGCTACATGTTTCATGTGTCTTGCTTGTGCTCCTCACTTCCACTGGCATAGCCTGTGAGCATATGTCATTCTTGTGTGCTGTTTCCTATCATAGCTGTATATCTGTGTATATCTGTGCACACACACACACACACACACACACACACACACACATACATATATATATATATATATATATATATATATATATATATATATACATGTATGTATATATATATATATATAGATATATATATATATATATATATATATGTATGTATATATATATATATATATATATATATATATATATATATATATATATATATGTATATATAGATACATATATGTATATGTCTGCAACTATATATATATATATATATATATATATATATATATATATATATATATGTGTGTGTGTGTGTGTGTGTGTGTGCATATCCCTGCACTTACACATGCTTACTGGTGTTTATATATGCCTGAACCTGCTTACTAGTGCCTTATTCATTATGATACTGACACTCCAGTTAACTTTTAATTGATATTTTGCAGGTTATACAGCAGTCAGATGCCACAATATGTTCATGTACAGATTATCGATGGTAAATGGTATGTGATGCAGTGGGATTCGGTACGGGAATGTTTGTTCGTTAGGCGGTTGCTCTAACCAATACACTATTGCTGTGCTGCTTCATTTGCATATATACCCATATACCCATGGCTACTGGTTCCCCAAACACACACCCCAATGCCTCCCTAACACTACAGTCATCCATTCTCCAGTTGGATTCGTGGTATATCCACACCACTGCACATTGGCCACTCCCTACTCCTATAGACCCATCCCATCGGTTGACTCACTCCACGTATCCTCAGAACACCCAAATGTTTAGTTCACAAACATTGGTGACATGAGCAACCAAAAGAATACTATTTGCAATTTTTAGGTTGTCCCACATGGGACACACATGTGTTTATGTCAAGATTAGACTCCATACTTCATTACATCCTTACTCCCGATAACATGACACTACAATAAATTAATAAGTATGACTATGTGGTAATGCACACGTTACACATGAGAGCCTAATTATGTATGTGTTTGCCATATTTCTTTTACAAATATACCGGTTTAGTAATTGGCGTTGCCATAGCAGGCAGATCACAGGAATGATTCCATGTGTGGGAAAGTCCTCACATTTGATTTTTTTCAGCACATCACTGACTTTGGACATTGTACACACTTCTGCATTTTAGCAGTTTCATCCCATCCCTCTTCTGCACAACCTATTATTCTATTTACTGTCGAGGTTTGTAAGGGCACATTCATGTTATTTATGTCTGCAAATGGAATGAATGTGTTACAGAGAATGTACTTCTACATATTGATGTCTGCGTGTGTGTATGCATATATACTCATAACAAACTCGCTGACCTCCACGGGGTGGTCCAATTAGAACCAGCCCATCCAACCCTGGCACACCTGGCTCCATAATTTCATACCCATAGTTCCTGCACCCCACCCGTGTTCAACATACATGCATACCATCCATTGTCCACTTGTTATCACAGCCATGACACACCTCCACACATTGCCCTCTCCCGAGCATTAGGGGCCCTACACGTATGTTGTCCCAACCCATGTATTCTCAGGCTCTCCCACCATTTAGTCCTTGAACATACCTGCCCTTGCTTGTGTAATGGTCGGATGGCCAAATGGTCTATCAATTTTTGGGTAGTCCCACCAGGGACTTCCCTCTGTGTGTAAAGTAGACTTAGCAAATCAACAATGTTACTCCCACTGGTAATATACTGCCTGTGGTGTGAGTAGCAGTACTTTGCTCACTCCTGCCCAGCTTGATATGACATACGCTGACAGCGCTATATAATACCGGGGTTACTGTTGATTCCCTTCTCATTCCTTTTGTATGCTTTATTGTTACGTCATTCTTTCTTAATATATATATATATATATATATATATATATATATATATATATATATATATATATATATATATATATTATATATATATATATATATATATATATATATATATATATAGATATATAGATATATATATATATATATATATATATATATATATATACATGATATGTCTGTATATACTTATATACATATCCTATGCTGGGCAATGCTTAGATCCACGCAAGTGCACTCAGACTTGCTTACTGGTACTTATATATGTTTACTGCTGCTTATTTGTACTTACACCTGCTTACTAGTACCTTATTCATTATGACAGTGCCACTTTGCTTGACTGATATTTAAGTTAGATATCTCATGCGATACTCATGTCGGTTTTACAGCAAAATGGCATTCATTCCACATGGAAAATTATATGTGCTATTGTTAGGCTAGAACCGTGAATACCTGTTTGTTAGGCGGATGCTCTAAACACTACACTATTGACATTTACATTGATTCCGCCTGTTTTTCTCTATTTGAATGAATATGATGTGTAAGCTATGCTCGGCGGAGGGCAGCGACATGCAAACATGCTGTGCTTTGCTTACACCTTCGATATTGCAGCAATTCAAATGTATAATAGGAACACAGGGAATCTAATTGTGAAAGTTCTAGGGACAGGGCTCAATATTTCACTACTTGCTTGTGTGTTTACTAGTTCGATTTTATTTCACTGTTCATGGACACTCTTGTATGTTAGCATACATTTTGGTATCCCCGGACACTGAATTACTAACTTACTATTTGGGGCTGGCTCTACTAGTAGGCATAGTAGGTTTTGCAAGTGTAGGGGCATGTTTACGCCTCTGTATAGCACTTGTTCATGCCCCCTGCACTCGCACACGTTTCCTGTGCACGTCGAGGGTGCGGCAGCGTGCCCTCATACATATTCATATGGCGCTGCTGTGCCATCTGTATTGAGGATGCTCGGCACAAGGCTAAAACCACCCTTGTGCCGAGCTTCTTGAATCCCGGGGTATGTCTTCAAATAGGTTAAATGTTTCCAAAGTTTAAACGCTGTAATTATCCATAATATTTCTTTAACACTTGTGCTATTTTAAGAAATGCTAATGACGTGCATATCTTTTGTCTGTCTGTTGTGAAGTGCATTAATCCTGATGCATCCTTATGTTACTTTACAAATTTGTGAGATTACGTTTTGATGGGGCTGTTGGTTTACTTGTAGTGTACACTTACACAGAAACTGCAGTAAACTCTTTCTTGTGCAGAAGTGCCTGAACACTGGTTTCAATTATGAGATGACAGAGAAGAATAATGTTTGGTTTTCCCAACACAGTTTGCCACAAGAAGCAGCATATATTCTGAAGATGCACTTTTCACATATAAAACTGTTGATACAATCTTTTCCTAGCACTGCCATAACCCATACAGCCTTCACTGCGCACTTTTACCATACAAGATAAAGCTAATAATATGTCTCCAAATGAACGGGATAGTTAGCCAGTGTCAGACTGATTACTGTAAACTGGGCATGAACCAGAATATACTGTTAATAATAGTACACAGTAATTAAAATAAAACATTATACAACGACCGCCCCATTAATATTCCAAAACGTGCACGCTGTAAATAAGACTTATACTAATGGAAAAAGGTCCGGTTGCCCAGACTTTTTCCATTAGTATACGTCTTTTTTTTTTGTTACAGCAACGGAGAATGCAAGATCTCCGTTGCTTTTAGAAAGCGTCTCGCTATGTTAAAGGAGTTAAACATAGCAAGATAGCTTAGAAAAAGCAACAGAGATCTTCCTTTCACCATTGCTTTATTTAAAGCTGTCTCGCTATGTTAAGCGGGTTTAAGCGCGCACATGTCTGTGTGTATTTGTGTGCCTCTGTATGTGAGAGAGATTGTCCAGACATCTATGTGATTTTTTGTGTGTGTGTGTGTGTGTGTGTGTGTGTCTGTGTGTGAGAGATTGTCCAGGTGTCTATGTGACTGTGTGTGTGTGTGTGTGTGTGTGTGTGTGTGTGTGTGTGTGTGTGTGTGCGCATGGGCGTGTGTGTGAGAGATTATCCAGATGTCTATGTGACTGTGTGTGTGTGTGTGTGTGTGTGTGTGTGTGTGTGTGTGTGTGTGTGTGTGTGTGTATATACGCGTGTGGCTATGTGTATTTGTGTGCCTGTGTAAGTGAGAGAGATTGTCCAAGTATCTATGTGATTGTGTGTGTGTGTGTGTGTGTGTGTGTGTGTGTGTGTGTCTGTGTGAGAGAGATTGTCCAGGTGCCTGTGTGACTCTGTGTGTATGTGTGTGTGTGTGTGTGTGTGTGTGTGTGTGTGTGTGTGTGTGTGTGTGTGTGTGTGTGTGTGTGTGTGTTTGTGTGTATTTATGTGCCTGTGTATGTGAGAGAGATTGTCCAGCTATCTATGTGATTGATTGTGTGTGTGTGTGTGTGTGTGTGTGTGTGTGTGTGTGTGTGTGTGTGTGTCTGTCTGTCTCTCTGTCTGTGGAGGCATGCCTGTACCTGTATCGGGTTGTTTGTCTGTGTCTCTGTCCGCATGTGTGCCTTTACATACCTGTGTAACTGTGTAATAGCATTGCATGGGTTAGTAGGGAGAGCACTTAATGACGTTTAACAGCATTAATTGTTCAGTTTGTAAATATGTGAATGAGTTGCTAATGAACATTTGATCTATGTGATTCTTGCATATGTTGGAATTGCTAGTTAGTTGCATATTGCTACTAGACTGCAACAGCACAGTGCTAGTAATGCTACATAGTTAATCTTTTTGAATACTCATTATGACTTAAAACTGAAAAATACGCAGTGAACTGTGTGTCTGTCTATGAATTTGAATAACTTATTAATATCCAGATGTTTAAGTGGCATTCACAGTAAAGCCCAACAGACAAAAATTCCTTTCTAAATCAAATGCGAGATTTCCAAAGACATTCTAGATTGTATTAAATATGGTAACAGTAGACACAGCTATGCAGTACCATTATGGCAACTGGGATGAGGGGATAAATTTGACCACTATGGACTACTCTTAAAGTGCTGTAGTGGCACTGATGACAGTTTGGGGATAGTAGCATCACTCGGGTTGCCAACTGGCTTACTGACAGA
>NC_056749.1:344863979-344921479 GCF_019279795.1 Protopterus annectens
TCACCCAAATGGCTACATGTGACTACCAGCAGTTTAAGAGCATAACTTTGAAATAATTTCAAATGTTCTTGCAACTTTTTCAGAAAAAATATATCATGACTCATCTATAGAATGCTCTTAGTTTGTGACTTCAGATATAAAGATGTAACTGCAACTTTACCTTCATGTAATGTGCAGAAGTGCTTACATCAGGCATTGATAAGCATGTTTACAACTATACGGTATTATATATGAAAGATATATGATACGTCACAACAATGGAAAAACTCTGGGTTATGTACATATATGGTGATCAATCATATTCAGATGGATACTCAACCGATAAACAGATTCATAGGGAAGATATATATTGCATACAAACTTTTAGGGAGGGAAGTACAGTAGTAAACCACAGGGTAAAAAACCTTGGTAACGAGAAAACGTAGAAGAAAAGCATAAGTATATCTAATGATAATGTGTATGGTATGTATATTGGTAGTTCCACCTTTTACATAGGCTATATGGAGAGGCTGGAGTTGCTGGATGATGTAAGTTTATAAACAGATGGGGATAAGAGGGTAGGATAGACAAAACACTGGTGCAGCTGGGGTCAGTTAATGCTGTGACCATTACAGTTCCAGTCTTTGAAATGGCATTCTGAGGGTGGGTTTGTGTAAGACCTGCTGTATAGGAAATGGCGGGACACTCAACTCTTTAGAAGCAGCAACAGTAAAGGTGAGTCATTATACTGATTAAGCAGTAGGGGTTCGGAACAAAAACAGACTTGTGGGCAGAGGTAGAGAGCTGAGGTAACCACTTTATTAGTGATTGTACAACAGGGACTATGCTTCAGCAGAGGAAGGATCAAGCAATTTCTAATAATGTGAAAGTACAGTGATGTCTGTTCTCAAGCCACTGTAAATCTTCTAGGGAGATGCCATGATGTTTCCAGGTCTGTGATTTGGTGGCACACTTGGAGATTGTGTTATAAGATTGTCCTACCTTGGCTACTTGGCTTGACAGGAGGTTATGAGAAAAAGGCATACAGTAACAAGGAACCATGAGAAGGCATAGGTTGCACATGGTAGATAAGACCTAGTATCTAACTGGTCTATAATATGATGGCTTTGACTTGGTGGTCAAAATTTAACTTGCGATGTGTTACGGTTTCCATGAGCTTGGCTGATCATACCCCACTAAGGTGTCACCCATCCTTAGAAACAATTTGCATTTATGGTGAGAGGGAATAAGGTGGGGATGGGGAAAAACATAGCTTTTGTTTTACTAACACTGAGATTGTGATCTGAATTTTTAAGCTGGGACTTGTTCCCACTAAAACTAATCCAGAATTTGAAGAATATGTCAGGTACATTCTAAGAGAGGTAATTATTTTTAAAAATGATGAAGACTAGTGGACCTAACAATGACCCTTGTGGAACCCCACATTTTGTAGGTTTCTGGATGGAAGAATGAACCTTTTTAATTTGAATGTGTGGGTCCTGTCTTCAGGGTAATTTTGGAATCATTGTAAAGAATTACCAGAAAAGCCATACAAAGAATATCTTACTAAAAGTACATCATGACTGACCCTTTTAAAAATTTGATAGGTTGAGGGAGAGTGCTCTAACAAATTCATCTTAGACAAGCTTAGCTGGAAGGTCATTAGTAAAGTTATGTAAAGCAGTGCCATTTCCATAGCCTTGACAAACATCATAACATGTGGTGGAGAAAAGACTATCCTTGAAGAGGTACTGCAAAAGCTTGGATGTTCATGTACTTGCAAAGGAATCCATAGTGGGAGGGAAGGGCAGTAGGCAGGAAGTTGTTAAGTCAGTTGGAATTATTCTTGTCAAAAAGCAGTACAGTTATGGCTTATTCCCGAGATCTATCAAAAACATAATGGACAGATATGTTAATATGGATGGATATAGGGTTAGATCATAGCATCAACCACCATTATTAGGTTATCAGTGGATGGATACATTAATATGGATGGATATAGGGTGAGGTCATGGCATCAACCACCATTATTAAGTTATCAGTGGATGGATATGTTAATATAGATATAGGGTTAGGCCATGGCATCAACCACAATTATTAGGTTATCAATGGATGGATATGTTAATATGGATGGATATAGGGTTAGGCCATGGCATCAGCCACTATTATTAGATTATCAGTGGATGGATATGTTAATATGGATGGATATAGTGTTAGGCCATGGCATTAGCCACTATTATTAGGTTATTAGTGGATGGATATGTTAATACGGATGGATATAGGGTTAGGCCATGGCATCAACCACCATTGTTAGGTTATCAGTGGATGGATATGTTAATATGGATGGATATAGGGTTAGGCCATGGCATCAACCACCATTGTTAGGTTATCTGTGAATGGATATGTTAATATGGATGGATATAGGGTTAGGTCATAGCATCAACCACCATTGTTAGGTTATCAGTGGGTGGATATGTTAATATGGATGGATATATGGTTAGGTTATGGCATCAACCACCATTATTAGGTTATCAGTGGATGGATATGTTAATATGGATGGATACAGGGTTAGGTCATGGCATCAGCCACCATTATTAGGTTATCAGTGGATGGATATGTTAATATGGATGGTTATAGGGTTAGGCCATGGCATCAACCACCATTATTAGGTTATCAGTGGATGGATATGTTAATATGGATGGATATAGGGTTAGGCCATGGCATCAACCACCATTATTAGGTTATCAGTGGATGGATATGTTAATATGGATGGATATAGGGTTAGGTAATGGGATCAACCGCCATTATTAGATTATCAGTGGATGGATATGTTAATATGGATGGATTTAGGGTTAGGCCATGGCATCAACCACCATTATTAGGTTATCAGTGGATGAATATGTTAATATGGTGGATATAGGGTTAGGTCATGGCATCAACCACCATTATTAGGCTATCAGTGGATGGATACATTAATATGTATGGATATAGGGTTAGGCCATGGCATCAACCACCATTATTAGGTTATCACTGGATGGATATGTTAATATGGATGGATATAGGGTTAGGCCATGGCATCAACCACCATTATGAGGTTATCAGTAGACAGTGAATAGGACTCCTTTCCTAAGAAGTTTATTCACTTGGCTCATATGAACTGACAAACTTGGAAGAGAGGAAACTGAGCTGCTTTTTACAGTTCACAGACAGGACAATAATTTTCTGCGTATCTGACCAAATACAGCAATGCTGTGGCTTGCTTCTATAGGTTGCTCAGTGAACAGCTGTTTTACAGATATGTAGTCCACATTAATGTGAGCAAGCACCTTAGGCAAAAAAGCAATATGCATGGTAAAAGGGCCTCAGACTCACCAGTGGTCATTCTGCAAATGCTTCCATAAAGATTATTCAGACATCAGGATAATTTTGTGAATTGTAATCTGTTTTGCACTTTTTGGGCATTGGTTGAGCAGTATCACTAATAAATCTTGAATACTCACAATACCGAAGACCGGAATCCTGAGACCAAATACCCGAAAGACGAGAAGACAGGAAGACCAGAAGCGCAAATTTCAAAATCCCGAAGTTCAGAGATGTTGAAGTAATGCTTCTGGTGTTGTGGTTTGTGAATGGATAGGTGGAAGGTCAGGTAAGTATCTATGTTTGATTGTATTGGTTAGGGGCTTTATTGTGTGTGTAAGTGTGTGTTTTGACTGTGATGTGTGTGAAGGGAATGTAGGTGTGTGGTGGTGTTTCATGTGTTTGTCTGTATAGTGTGACCTTGGAGTTAGTATATTTAAGTAGGGGGTGTGGGGGTCCATGGGGCTTACCCCCCCCTACTTTTATGTAGTGTAGGTTTGTGTGTTTGTGTTTTGGGTGAAGGTGTGTGTATGTGTGTGGTGTATGTTTAGTGTAGTGTTCGGGATTTTAAATTTCGTGCTTCTGTTTCTTCCTGTCTTCTTGTCTTTCTGGTATCTGGTCTCAGGATTCCGGTCTTCGGTATTCTGAGTATTCGGGATTTAGTAGTGATCCCAGATGAGCATATGGAAAGACCGATTAAAAAAGAGTTAAGGTTAGCTTAGCTGTAAAGGCAATGACCCAGTCCTGACTGGGGACTTCAAACCATGGAGGGGCAGCAGAGAGCAACTGAATTAGTGGACTGAACTATAATGGGACTGGGGTATATATTAGGTTAGAGTCATTTTGAGCATAGCTAATAGTTTAAATAAATAACTTAAAATCATATGTCAGCATGTCTTCTGCACATCAAGTAGATTTAGAGGTGCTGCTAATACCTTTTTCTACATGTACAATTAATTTTAGTAAATCAGTGTCCATCTCTCAGCTACAATTACAGTATGCATACATTCTACAGATAATATTAGAGTAAGCCAAGGGAAAACTCAAATATTGTTGATAACTCCATTAGTTAGAACTACTTTATAAAGTGGTTACTGTTTGGCTATTGCACACAGTGATGTCTGCCTATAGTCTTACTACAAAATAAAATAAAAAAAGGATCAGCTTTCTAGCAGTGCAGAACTTTCAGCAGTTTCACTGACAAGAGGGCCCATGTGTCCTATTTCTAAGAAAGACAAAAGCTGTATTTTGATTTCTGGGAAATAAATATACCACACTGGTATTTCTTCTAAGTAAAATATACATTAAGAATGGGTTTGCCATATCTTACTGAAAAGCATGACCTCCAAACACAAATGTTTATACATCAGCACAAAACCTGTCAATTTGAGTACAACAACACTGTAAGCACATGCACTTCAGCAATATGGGTTTCATGCAAAGAGGAAACAAATGAAAAAAAAAAAACAAGAACTTCTTACTTATATACTGAGGACACTCCACCTCAGAGAAAGAGTGGCCATTCCTAAACATGTGAAAAAATAGATTGTTTTTCTCTGGGAGCCATTGATGTGGGAGTTCATAAAATATATGTATTTTGAGGTAAAACACATCACAACAATAGATAGTAACCAATTGTCCTGGCAAAGAGAGAAGGAAGGAGCCCTCACTGAGACTCAGGTGAAGAGGGCTCAATTAGCAATCCCAATTCTAGATGCGTTGGGCAGGGAGGGGCGAGTGAAGAGATGTGGCCCACTCACCTCTTTTGGGAGAGATGGAGAGGTTTACATGCACTCAGAGGGATGCAGGGTGGTGAGATATCCCAAGTGGGTACTGGAGAGACCACTGCTTGTACTGTGGGGGGGGGGGGCAGTGCCGCTTGGAGGAATGCTCCTTGCAGAAGTTAGAGGATGCTCAATGCAATACTCTCTCCTCCCTGGTGCCTTGCAGGTGTGTACATAGATAAGGGATAAGGCCGAGGATAAAACTAAAATGTTTACTCTACCCCAATTGCTGCCTGCATGATAACTTCTCTCAGTTGGCTGTAACCCACTGATGTAAAGGTGGTTTGATGGTCACCTGGCACTGAGGGCAAAATTACTAAAAAAAATTATAACCATTCATGAAAGAAGCAATCTGTACCTCAAACTAAAATGCTTGAGGAAGCTAAAAACAAGCATGCAGGCTCAGTGAGGTGGAGCTAACTTGAAAGAAAGAGCTTATCCACATTACAAGATGTTCTGTAGTCCTATCTCACCTTCATTCTTACATATGGGATTGGAGCCGATCCTCGGCTCTGACTCGGCCTATTTACAAGCTGGAAGACTTCTGGTTGGTTTGTGGCTAGGTAGGTATCCCATGGTGCACCTGTACAATCCCCATATCTCGTTTGCCACGACAATGAGTTCGGTTGTGCTTCTCTTTGTCTCTGGCTAAGTGTTGCATTTAATTAAATCTTTTTTCCAAAATTTTTGGCTCTGTTAGTTTAAAATAGAAAAAAAAAAACTGTTACTGTTTTTGTTGTTAGTCAGTTAGCATAGTTGCTATTAGTGTAGTTAGCATTATACTTATGCCATTTGGTGCAATCGTTGGTCTTTGGCCTATTTTGACTTAGCATTGGTATCCTGTATGTTGGTTTTCATGTATTCATAGACTTAGTAGTTGTAGGTGCCTTTTGTGCTCTGTTAGACTGTGTGCTGTTAATAGGCTAGTTTAATTTTTAGCGGTTTCCCACTTGTCAATTTGTTAGCATTGTTGGATTTGCTATCATTGTTAACAGAACTACGTTCTGTTATTTCTTGTCATAAGTCTGAGTTTTTGTGGATTCCTGCTTGTTTTGCTGATATTACTGTTTGAGTGTGTGAAATTCTATCCTTACTGTAACTTTCTAGATCTGTTTTAGTTGGAAGACCTAGTTTCTTTGTTTCCTTTCCTGCCCGGGCTACGCCCATTTAAGTTAGAGGACCTAGTCCTCATGGTGTCTTTCTCTTTCCTGCAGGGCTAAGCCCATTTAAATTAGAGGACCTAGTCCTCCTTCTTCTCTGTGTGCGTGTGCCCATTCTGTGAGAATGTCCAAAGACAGCAAGGATCATAAGCCATCTGGCTTTAAAAAATGTATTAAGTGCTCTCAAAAAATGTCCATAACAGATGGTCACAGTAACTGTGTTTACTGTTTGGGGGCCATCCATTTACAGGAGACCTGTTTATTTTGCCATGCTTTTAGTCCTAGGGTGTTGCAAGAGAGGTGGCGGCCGCTAAGAAGGAGCTAGCTGAGACTTCTTCTTCTGTTCATCTGCTGAATAAGGAGTCTTGAACGATGGACAGATACAGGAAGCGTATCTTTTTTCAGCGGCATTTACACTTAGATCGCTGTACTATCTTACTCACTTCACGAGGCTTCAGAGAAATCTCCTTAAAGAGTTGGGAGATTCTTTACAAGGTACATACTGAGGGAGTCCCTGACAAGGTTTCTGCCAAGTTGTCCACCTTGAACTCTATTGTCAACTCTTCCATGCAGCTTGTTTCATATGTAGCCGATGGAGTGAATAGAGCAGCAGGTTCAGGAATTTCCCTAAGGCATCATTCCTGGATGCGTTTGTGTAACTTTGTGGAACCGTTCAAGTCTACCTTTACCAATGCCCCCTTCGATGGTTCCTCATTGTTTGGATCCAAGGTAAAGGACACTCTCACCCGGTGTGAGCAAGAACGGAAAACACTCTCTGCTGTGGGAGTACGTTTTACTGTTCCCTCTAGACCATACCCTAAGGGTCAGAGGGGCGGTAAGATGTGGTTCAAGAAGTCCCAGAGGTTTTTCCAGGAGGCACAGGGTGACTTTTCCTTCAGAGGCAGAGGAGGAGGAGGAAATGGTAGACGTCACCCTAGAGGCAGGGGTGGTCTGCAAAACCAAAGAGGTCATGATTCCTTTCGGGGCCGGCCTTACCAGTGCTCTTGATGTAGGGCTCAACTGTTCTTCTCTGGGGGCCAGTCGGGGGTCGCATTTCTTTGTACCCAGAAGCCTGGCTGGGTTTCACTCAAGAAAAGTGGGTACAAAGAGTTATCACCAGAGGTTATGTCATACACTTTTCTCTTCCATCTTTTGTTCCCAAGAAGATCCTGGATGTTCCACCAAATCACAGGGATCAGGCAACTGTGGAGATCAACAAGTTGCTGTCAAAAACAGTCATCCAAACCATCCCAGCAGACCAAATAGGATCCGGAACTTACTCCAGGTTCTTTTTAGTGCCAAAACGTACAGGGGACTGGAGGCCCATTCTGGACCTCAGCAGATTGAATGAATCAGTAAAGAAGGACATATACTGGATGGTGACACTGCAGTCCATACTCCTGTTGTTAGGGAAAGACAATTGAATGTGCTCAATAGATCTCCAAGACGACTACTACCACATAAAAATGGACAGTCATCTATGCTTCTGGCTGGGAGCCAGTCACTACCAGTTTCATGCTCTGCCCTTTGGTCTCACCATAGCCCCCAGGGTGTTCACCAAATGTATGGCAGTAGTGACAGCTCACCTGAGACATTGAGGATTCCAGGTGTTGCTGTATCTGGACGACTGGCTCCTGACCGCCCCCACCAGGCATCTACTTCTTCAGACCAGGGATGCTACTGTTCAGCTTTGTGCCCAGCTGGGAATTTCTATAAATTGGGAAAATATGCCTTATTGCCCTCTCAATTTGTGATTTTTATAGGCGCAGAGACAGATGCAGTAAACATGTTGGCTCGTCTTCCTGCCGAAAGGGCACAGAATCTGGTTCTTCAAATTCAGTGTCTTCTCCATCCTTACAAAAAGTCAAAGCCAAGATTATTCTGCAGCTCCTAGGGACCATGGCTTCCACCATACTATTAGTGCCACTGGCCAGGCTACACATGATAATTCTTCAGTTGCTCCTGTCGTCCCAATGGTCCTTTCAGCCCCTACCATTATCTCATCACATTCTGCTGACAGGATTTTGCAAGAAGGACCTCCCTTGGTGGACACTACCCAATCAGCTAACCACGGGTGCTTCATTTGTTCCTCACCAACCCGTTGCCACTGTGACCACGGATGCCTCACAGATACGGTGGGGGGGGGGGCATTATCTCGGCAGGACTGTCCAAGGCACATGGCAAGATCATGAGACTCATCTGCATATCAACGTTCTAGAGATGTGGGTGGTGTTCCTGGCATTGCAAGCACTTCACAACCTTCTACCTCTGAGGACTATTGCAATACAATCAGACATGTCGGTAGTATGGTATATCAACAAACAGGGCAGATTCAAATCTTACCCACTTTGTTGAGAGGCCATGCGAGTTTGGAAATGGGAGATATCTTCCCAGCATTTTCTGGTGGCAAAGCACATTCCAGGGATGACCAATGTGATAGCCGACAAGCTCAGCAGGGAAATTCTGATGCCTCATGAGTGGTCTCTGAAACAGGAAACAGCAGAACAGATTTCCCACAGATGGAGACAGCCTTGATGTGACCTCTTCGCCATCCAATCAATGCCAAATGTAGCAGCTACTTCTCCCTCATCCCCCCTCCGGGGGAGTCACCGAGAGATGCACTTGTACATGATTGGCCCCTGGGTCTCCTGTATGCTTTTCCTCCCTTTCCTCTTATTCCCAAGGTTATTCAGAAAGCAAAATGGTTGTTAAGCAAACTTATCCTCATTGCTCCTTCCTGGCCTCATCAGGTTTGGTTCCCCTTTCTCAGGCCTCTTCTCTTAGATGATCCTTGGATTCTGGACTCAGTTCCAGATCTGTTGACTCACATGTCAAGTTTGCTTCATCCCTCCTTACACACCCTCAACTTGACAGTGTGGCTGCTGCAGTTTCATTCGTAGTCAGGCTTCATGACTTCTCATCCTCCGTGACTCATATCCTTACGTCTTCTCATAAACCTTCCACTAGGAGACTATATTCCAGTAAATGGAGTAGATTCTCTATGGGCGGAGAAAATGAATGTTGACCCTTACACTGCCTCCATTACAATGGTTTTGGAATTCCTGTCTGAGCGTCTTCACCAAGGATCTGCTGCTGCCGCTATCAGAATTCAATTGTCAGAGATTTCAATTTTTCATCTATATTTTCCAGATTCTAATCTGATGTCACATAATCTGTGCAAAACCTTCCTTAAAGGTGCCACTTTGTTAAGACCCCCCCGTCCAAGAACCTGTGGCCTCATGGGATTTAAATTTTGTGTTATCCAAATTAACTTCTCTGCTCTTTGAGCCTTCTCATTCTTCCTCTTTGAAATTCTTGTATTGGAAGATATTGTTTCTGCTGGCTATCACATTGGCCAGACGGGTGTCAGAGTTGCAAGCATTGTCTGTAAAACCCCATTATCTGATTTTTCACAAAGACAGGGTGTCCCTTCATACTAATCCCTCTTTTGTCCCCAAGGTCTGTTCCCATGCCACTTTGACTCAATCCATAGAACTCCTGGTGTTCTTTCCAAATCACTCCAATGCAGCTGAATACAGGTTTCACCAGCTGGATGCCCATAGACAATTACGTTTTTATTTGCACCGGACTAAAGAAATTGTGAAATCAGATCAATTATTCATTTCCTTCTCCGAATCCAGGTTGGGCTTACCAGTTTCTAAAGTAACTCTCTCTAATTGGATTTCCAGCTGTATAGCTTACATTTACAATTCTGAGGGTAGACCATTGCCCTTTAAAATCAAGGCTCATTCTACCAGATCTCAGTCTACCTCTGCAGCCTTTCAAGCTAGAGTCCCACTTGATAATATTTGTGCAGCAGCTACATGGACTACCCCTCACACTTTTATTACTCATTACAAATTGGATTTAACCTCCAGGGGTAGAGCATCCTTTGGTTCCATGGTACTCAGGAGTAATTTTCCTTGAGCCACCCAAGAATAAGGCGCTAGGGACGCTGTCTCATATGTAAGAATGACGGTGAGATAGGACTACAGAATATAAAGAAGTTATATACTCATCATAACGTTCCATGTTTGTAGTTCATCTCACCCTTCATTCTTACAAACCCACCCTCCTACCCCCATCTTGGAAGTACCTGGAGACAGAAAAATGTTATCATTATTTATGGAGACCTTTTAGTATTGGCGTCTTTCTGTATGCTGTTATTATTTCTCATAGTTAGCAGCAAACAAGATCTGGGGAGTGTACTGGTGCACCATTGGATACCTACCTAGCCATGAGCCAACCAGAAGTCTTCCAGCTTGTAAACAGGCCAAGTCAGAGCCGGGAATTGGCTCCGATCCCATATGTAAGAATGAAGGGTGAGATGGACTACAAAAAGAAAAGCCAGCACCATCTCCTTGATCACTGAAGAAGGCTTTTTGCCGAAACCGGTCTGTGTATGTGGAATTGGGAGATGGAATAAATACTTCTTCAGTATGGAGTCCCTTGGTGCTGGCTTTTCTTTTTATTTTACTTATTGAAGTCGTGCGGTTGCCTTGCACCAGTCGTACCTGCTAGCTACAATCTGTGGGTGAGATGGACTACAAACATGGAATGTTATGGTGAGTACATAACTTCTTCTTTTTTTTTTTTTGACCACAGTTGATATTACATGTTTGTTTAAACATAAAATTGTTTTGCCAGCTCCATTTAGCATTCTGTTTATACCTGCTATGTGTAGTTCTGAGAAAATGGCATACATGACATTTCCCTTGAGTAACTAACTAAATGCTTCCAGCACATATGTACAGATATAATGTCCATGAAATGTAAAAGTCTGTCAAGCTAATGTATAACTTGATGTATTAACATTTATTTGTTGATCTTTCTGCATGACTAGATGTACCACAAGTCAATATTTTTTCTGGATTAAATGTACCAACCAAATGATAGAAAAAAGTGCAGCCTACCACCTCCAGTCAGTTAGACAATAAAGTAATTAAAGTTTTCCTAATATGAAGAAAAGATACATTTAGCCAAGCATGCAGGTAGCTGTGTAGATGTACTCAGCAGTGAGGCAAAATATCTCAGTATCCTGATAGAATCAAGTCTCTGAAAATATATTTGTTTTTTGTTGCCTGACAGTTAAATAAACCGTGAAATAAAAGAAAGTGTTGAGCCAGCCCATTTTGAGGTGTATATGGGAATCCATTTTTGTGCCACTTCTGGAAGAAACCCTACTGCTCCATTTAATGACAATGCCAGTCAAATCTTAGCACCAAATATTGATAGCCAAACATTCTTATGACAACGCAATTGTCCAGGATGAAAGACTGATGAATGAAGGAGAGAGATGCATACAGATAAATTGCCTTTCAATTTTTCACTGACCTGGCCACTCAACAATGAAGCATGGAAAATCTCTGCAGTCATACATTTCCATTATGGATTTTGAAAAACTCAAGTGAGTAAATGGAAACAATCTTTAGAACTATCTACACAGCTATATCCTAAAGATGCATTTATAAAAGTACTATATTGGGAAGATGCAACATGATAAATTGTAAGCAATGTGAGAAGTCAGTGTTTTTAGGCATAATGCAAAAACAACTGCTGTGAGTAAAGGAATGTTAGGATGTTTTCATGACATACTGCATTAGCCTGTAGCACCACAACCTAAAACTGCTGCAGGCGCTGTGCATGCTATCACAAAACAGGGTAAAAATAAAAATACTGAAGCCTTGCAAAAATTAATCAAACTGAATGAAGTTCCAAATTTAAAACCACAATATGACAGTTTTCAACAAGCCCTTTGTGCTAATAAAGAATGTAGAGATAAAAGGGCACAGGCTTTAAAGTTATATTTAAAATAACTACAACACACTCAAGAACTGAAAGATGTGGTTAAAAAAGATCTGATAAACCTGCAAAAACATTTACCAGCAAAAGCTACACTAGAATGACCCTTTCTTCTAGAGGTTACACCACTGTTGGTAAAATTGTCAGCAGCAAAGGAATAACACTACAGGACAAAACTATTACAAATCATGCCCAAATGGGATGATAAAATGTATTTTTCAGACTTATAGTCACATATTAAGACTGATTAGACAGAACTAAAAGAGATATGAATAATAATTTAGACAAATGTTTTAAGACATGTTTTCCTAAGTATTTGAAGGAACATATCAGGCAATATAAAACAGATTTACAGACTTTTACAGAGAGATTGTATTCCTCACTGTAAGAACTAATTCAAAAGACACAGTTTGATCCACAGCTACTTGATCATTTCTAAAATTACTAACATGATAATCTACTAGAAAATGTTAGATTATTCTGACAGGCATTTCAAGTAGTCCATGAATACACAGATTGCAAAATGAGTGAACCAAATGTATTAGTAGGGACCTTTTTGCAATGATCATGCCATTAAAATAAAGGTTGCAAGTAAAGCAAACACTATACCGGAAACTCCATAACTGATTATTAAGCAGAACCAATTACCGAGTGCAGGTACAATGTGTGTTAGATCTCTGCAATTGGACCACCAGACATTTTATAAATAGTAGTAGTCAAAAAGAAACTAAAATCAGAGTTACAGGCTGGTATCTCTCTGGGTACAATATTTTGTTTTATTTCTGTAAGCAAAACTAGGACATGTAAAAAAAGTGTTCCTACAACACTGCACGTAGAAGAACAAGAAAGTAGCAGAGGGGAGACATCTGTGTCTAGACAGCGATCAAACTAAAACTGAGGACAGACACTATTTTGTGACAAAAAGGCAATTATTAAAAAGACAGAACCCACAGTGGGTAGTTAATGAAGTTAGTTTATACCCTGATCTACAGCCTCTACCATCGGCAATAGGCAAAGTTAAACTATCCCCCTAAAATATTTTGGGAGAGGAAAAACTACCTATGGAAGTTCCAGTCCCCCCAGTGCACCTATATGTTTGAGAGAAACTTCAGTATAAACAGTACAGTAGGTGTCAAACACACAAATTCCAGCTTTTTCAGTTCTGTGAAGATAGCTGAAAAACACTCACATAATATTTAGACAGATGACTATGAGTGTGATACCCCCGCCTGGCTGACCTACCTGATCCCTTTAATCTTGGAAGCTAGTGGTAGACCATTTATAACACTTCTGACAGAAAGTAGAAATGGGATAATACTCTTATGACATTGGAGCAGCGGTCTCAGTTACTAACAAAAAGCTGCCCACAGGAAGTCATTGTTTCACTTTCTTGTTAGGATTTGAAGGTTCTCCATTAAAGGCACATCATAGTTAGCCAATCAAAGTTTTTTTAAGCAACACAAGGCACCAGGTAAAGAAGTTAAAATTCTTATTTCTAATACACCCTCAGTGTGATTTGACTATACTGGGTATGGCTGTATTAAATACATTAGGAATAACAGTGGATTTAATCAACAAAGTACTCTAGAGAGACAAAACACAATACATTTGTAGTGTAATGCATATGACTTATCAGTGCTATAGCTTCACACTTGAAACAAGAATTGCTCATGCAATATCCAGATCTATGGGCTCAGAGTAAAACAGATTGTAGTCTAACAGAGCAAAATGGTGTGTGAGCCATGACCTCACATAGCAGAATGCCTCCAGATCAAAACAGTATGTAGTAATGAGTTAAAATACAGAATTCATAGAAAAATATCCCCCCACAGCAGATTCACTCACTGTACAAGTTATTAAAATCAAATTCTGCAGCTACAAACATAATTTGGTGGACTGAACAAACATTATTAGCTATATAAGACTTAAAAAAAGCCTTGTCATTGCTAGCCACTGAGTTAATCATTTGTACATCGTATCATCCCTTTTAGCTTCAGGCAGCTATCATTGAGAATAGTATTCCTGTAGTTATAGTACAGAAATGACCAAGAGTTCACAAAATGGAATACAGAGTTATTTAAGACAGACACCTTTTTTAGTTACATGTGAACTCCAGTAGAGAAATCTTGTATCCAAGCATTGTTAGCCATGTACTGATGCCTTAATGTTTTATTTTATTTTTTTTTATTTTACATTTATTTACCAGGACAGTCCGACTGAACACAAGTCCATTTTCAGTGGAGGCCCAGGAAGAAAAGCTCCAGTACAGTACAATACAAAGGATACAATATGGCAAGATAAGAAGAAAGCATCACATCACACAGGAAATAATAGAACTGAACATACATAGCAGAACTTAATTGTTAAAATATCAAAAGGTGAGTCAATACCATATAGAATATACAATTATGAATATCTGAGAGATAAAAAAAATAATTTTTCCCTTGGGAGCACAGCATTATGGGGGATTTATTATTGGGTGTACTAGCAGAGAACGAGAGGTAAAGAGACACTATTTTGTCAGAGAGACACTATTTTGTCATTAGTAGTCATATCTATAGTGCGCTGGTATGGCTTAACCTGGAGGGTGACATGAACAAAGCCATGTTTTTATGTAGTGGGTTCTGAGTTTTTTGATTGTGTCTTTCGGCTTTTCCTGGTTAGGGGTCACCACAGCAGAACTCCGGTCCACTAATGGTTGGCAGTTGATTTTTACGTACTTTTTTTAAATTGGACAATGGAAGTGGTAGAAGTTAAGTGATTTGGGAGTGAATTCCAGGTTCTGGCAATAGTGCAGGCAAAGAGAGATTTGCCAGCCTTATTTTTGTGTTTAATGACAGTTATGTGATTCTGATTATTGGATCTTAAGGTTCTGGAGGTGGTATAGGGGTGGATTAGATGCTGAAGGGCAGGAGTTTTGCCAGGAAGGCAGTAGAGCTTGTGAGCTATTGTGAGTTGGTTGAGAAGGAGGAGATGTGGGAACTCAAGTCAGTTCAGTTGCATGAGGGCTAGACAGTGATGGGATCTATGAGTGGCATTGGTAGCAAACCTAGCAATCTTGTTGTAGCAAGATTCCATCTTGGTGAGTTCGGTGTGGCAAAGGTAAGTTAAGATAGGGGAGGCATAAAGAAGGATGGATAACAGATGGGTTCTTGCAATAGTGGCTTTGGTGCATTTAGTCATAAACTGTCGGTTCCTGTAAAGGAGACCTAGCTTTTTGTTGACCTTCTTGATTGTTTGGGCTATATGTATGTCAAATTGCAGTTTACTGTCAATTTTTACACCTAATAGTTTTATGTGAGTTGTAGGGGTGATTTGTGTATTATCTTTAGATTGTATGATAAAGTTATCATTTAGTGTAGGAGATCGACCAAGGCTAAAGAGACTTTTTTTTTGGGAGGGGAATTAATTATAAGTTTGATGTTGGTGAACCATGCTTCGGCTAGGGTAAAGTTACTCTGGGTGATGGTTTTTAGTTCATTCAGGGTGAGGGAAGCACATATAATAGTGGTATGACACTATTTACCATTGTACTACAAAGGCAGAGAGAAAGGAGGCTATCTGGTTAGTAAATAGTGAAAATAGCAAGGGACTGAGGATGGACCCTTGAGGGACACCTATGGCTACTGGTAGTAGAGAGTACAATTGGTCTTGCCAAAGAACTGCCTGCTGATGATCTGATAAATAGTTAGTGAACCAATATATGATGGGCATGCTTATGTTGATGGTAGCTAGAGTTTCTAGGAGTATGCTATGGTTAACCATACCAAATGCTTTGGGTAAGTCTAAGAATATGGAGGATATAAATAGTCCATTGTTTCTGTGGTGATTGACAGTGTTGGTAAATGAAAGCAGTGATGTGGTAGTGCTATGGAAAGGTCTAAAGCCATGCTGGGATTTGGATAGTAGGTTGTTTTTTAGGAGGTAATGCATAAGTTGGGTATGAACATCTCTCGCTAATATTTTTGATAAAGGTGATAGGATTGCAATAGAATGATAGTTGGTAAGCTCAAGAGAGTTACCTCCTTTGTGCAATGGTATAATATGTGATATTTTCCAAGAGTGGGGTACTTTGCATTCTGATATTGACCTGTTTATGAGACTGGAGACAGGATAGGCTATAGCTTCTGCTGTTATTTGTAGGAAATCAGCTGGTAGATTGTTTGCTGCTAATGTGGTTGGTTTACGTTTTTTGAGGAGTTTGGCAATTGTACTAATGGGGACTGGGTTTAGGGGAAAACTGGGGTAGGAGTTTTTTGTATTGAAATTGGTGGGGGTCACTGTTGGTGTGGGGATACTAGTTGTGTTTTGACTATTGGCTAGGGCTGGGATTGTTTCAGTAAAGTATTTGTTAAATTGGGTACTGATGTTGTTGTTATTTGGTAATACAGGGGAGGGAATGGTAGATTTTCCTGGGTGCATTAGGCTATTTATTGAGGCCCAGAATTTTTTAGGGCTGTTAGCGTGTCTTTCCTGCATAGCTTTATGGCAGTCAGTTTTGTCAAGTTTTATCAGTTTTTTGACTCTGTCGCAAAGTTCGAAGTAATTCTATTTCAGGGTGGTGGTTTTGTATTTGTGAAATTGTAACCAGGCTTTGTCTCTTTCTTTCATTATGGACCTGGTATCTTTTGATAGCCACAGGGCATGGTTATTTTTGATCCTAGTGGTTCTGGGTGGTGCATGGGAGTTTAGGATTTTTAGGAAGGTTGAGTTGAATACTGCATGGCTTCATCCAGAGGTAGTTGTTTTAGGGGAGTCCAGTTACAGTATTTCTGTAAACTGGTTAAGTCATGGGCTCTAAAGGTCTTTTTGTTATGTACTATTCTGAGGGTGGGTCATTTAGTTTGGTGGGACTGGTTCCTAATTAAGTAGGTTGCTTGATGGTCGCTCAGACTATTGGGAAGACAGCCTGATTGGTGAGCCAGAGTGGGGTCTGATAATAGAATCCAGTCTAAGATGGACTGGCATTTGGAGGTTTTTCAATTCTTGTGTGGGTAGATATAATTTGGGAAAACCTATGGAGGTTAATGTGGGTTGAGGGAATTTGACTGGAACAGTCAGACCAGTCAATGTTAAAATCTCCTGGTAGAATGGTTTCTTGTGGAAGGGAAGATGACAACCAATTAAGTAGATTTTCCAGTATGGTAATGTTATTGCCTAGTGGGATATATCTGCCTACAATAATTATTTGTTTATTGGGGTTAAGTTTTAATCTGGCTAGAATTAGTTCTATGTCTTTGACTTCTTGGGAGTTACATTCAAATTGTTCAATAGTGAGGTGGCTTTGGAATAGTATGGCTACACCCCCTCCCTTTTTTCCTGATCTAGCTTTGCATATAATATTGTAGCCAGGGGCAGTAATTTTGTTGTTGTGATGTTCAGGTTTAAGCCAAGTCTCTGTTAATACTATGATATCTGGTTTGTATAGATCTAGTAAGGCATGGAGGTCTTGTATTTTGTTAATTATACTCCTTACATTAATATTTAAAAGTAGAAGAGATGAGGTAGGTCTTAGATGTAGATGGTTAGGCTTTGTTGAGCTTGTGCTGTTACATTTATTTGGTCCTGGGTTTGAGTGAATGTCGATGCAACAGTTTAGTTTTTGAAATAGGTGTAGATAGAGTTTGTTAAGTTTGTGGATTATTTTGGTGGGGGGAGTGGGGGCTGGATTTGTATGTAAGAGTTTTAATAGGCAGGAGAGAGGCTGGGTGGTGGTGAAGTCACAAGATGGTATATGGAAATGGTTAGGTTTTATGGGATTGGTAAAGGATTATGTTTGCCATGGTGGTGGGGGTAAGAAAAAGTTGTGTGTGGTAGGAGGAGAGGATAGACAAAAGGAGGAGAGAGAAGAGGGTTAATGCATAACATAGTGGCTGTAGAAGGTGAGTTTTATGAGTAGAGGACATCTTATTTTGTTATAGGTGAGTTTGGTGTGTGTAGGAGTACTAGCAGTAACTGTTGGGGAAGTGTTGTGTAGGGTGTGGTGATATGTTGTGGAGTGGTGATGGTAGGTAGAAGTTGATTGGGTAGTTGACAAGGAGGTGTAGTTGGGGATGTGGTGTATAACTATAAATGTAATTGATGCTGGGGTGGGTGGGAATGGGGGGTAGGGTAGGGTAACAAAGTGAACCTGAGTGGTAGTGAGGCGAATGGACCAGGGCTACACTTTTGCAGAAAGACACAGACAAAAACAATCAGTAACAGTATGCAGGTAAGTGTGCCAGAGAGAGCTAGAGAATCAGAGGGGGAAATAGAGCAGCCTGGAGAGATGTTCTGAGACAAAATTTGCAGGAAGGGAGGTAAGAAATTCAGATAGGAGTATAGGAGATGGATGTGAGAAAAATAGAGAACTGCAGAAGGGTCATTTCAGAGAAGTAGAGACCAAAGAGAGGGCTGTTGGGGGGTTTAGGCAGAAACAGAGAGATCTATGTGTTCAATACTACTGCTAGAGGAAGCAGGGTTAAAGGAGAAAATAGGGGGCAGCCCAGAGGTGTGCAACAGAGTAGCCTACATAGGAGTAGCAGTACAAGACTCACAGATTAGTGCATTTAGCAGGACATACTTAAAGTTCTCTGATAGCTGGCTGCTGGCATCAATGTAGAGGGCTTGACTGTAGGTTTATTTTCCAGCAGGATAAGTCAGTGGGTTTTGCAGGACTGAAGCTATTACTAACCTGAAAAAAATATAAGAAAGAGACAAAAGGGTTAGGGAGAGGTGGAACCCAAAGCATAGCTAAATAGTTAGTGTGGATGGGGGGGTTATATATGTAACATAGAGTGGGGTGTGTGAGAGAGTAGGAGGTGAATGGATATGACTGATTGATGTGTAGAGGTGGAAGAAACTGGTATGAAAGGGGTGCAGGGCGAAGAATGTATGTTGGATTCAGTGGGTGGCAGTATGGGGAGAGAGTGCAGCAGGATGTGCTGTTGGTGAGAAGTTAAAGACAAGAAATGAGAGAGGAGGAGTAGCAAAAAAGGGTAGGTAACTAGAGAAATAATATAAACAATAAGCAGTGTAAAACCACAGTGCGGTTGATAAGGAACAAGTGCATGTAAAGTAAGGTACTCCCAGAAGCAGAGTCAACTAATATAACTGTAGTTAGCAGGTACAAGGGACTATAGTCACACATACCAAGCAGAAATGCAACAGTGCCATGTATACATACCTTGGATCTAGAAAATAATGCAGTCAATATTCATTAAACAATTAGCTTATGTTATACACTTCACTTCAGTAACAATGCAGAGACCAACCTATACTATCAAGACTTTTGTATTCTACATACCATAAGGCTGTGTCAATCAGGCCAGATTTACCAAGTGTTTTGTTTTAGTTTAAACAAGCAAATGCTACCAAAGAAATAAGATACCACTTTGATTTATCACAGCCCTTGCTGTACAATGGCGATATACAGAGTTGTCAGGATGAATTTCAGAAAGCCAAGGCATCTTTATTTCAAGAAAAAAATGATACAAATTGAAAATGTATTTATGTGGATGGAGCTAGGTAATGGGATAAAGGAAGCTACCAGACAGGGTTTGCATTGAATGTTGTTGATGTGAATGCAACACAGCTGTAAAAAATTAAGTTTCCAAGACACATGTCAGTATAAAGGGAGGAATTAGATGCAGTGTTGAATATACTACTAAATTCTAACTTTCTGCTTAATGCAAAAAAAAAAAAAAAAAAAAACTTATGCTATTTACTCCGAAAACAACTGGGGTATTTCTGTAAAGGGGTGGCAGTTTGGTTTAATTGTTAATGTGATTATCTTACAAGCACAAAGTGCAGGGTTGGATTCTCACATGGAGTAATTGGCTAAGCTTAAAATGGCCCACATTGGCAGTTAGCCTAGTACTAATCTATGAACATGCAACCAGAAACACACATTTCTTACTACCTCAAGTAATAACACAAAAATAGAAATCATAAGCCAAACAAAACTACTCAAAGTCATAATAGATGACAACGTCAAATTTGATCACTACATACTTCATTCTATCAAGAAAGCTTACCAAAAACTTGTCTCCTTTAAACAGCCAAACATTATCTGACAGATCAAGTGAGGATTACCTTAGCAGCAGCACACCTCATTATTTCTCTGTTATATGCTCTCTTTATTCTTACAAATATCAGCACTACGTATAAAACTAAACTAGCCTTCTGCTACTACAAAATAGCTAAATTTGCAACCAACCAACCTTATAAAATGTGTCACTGCCTTATATTAAAACAATTAAACTGGCTTGAACTCCCAAACCAGTTGACATACTCACAACTAATCATTGCCCACAACCTAGTGTACTCTCCAGACAAATGCCCAGCATTACAAAATACCCTACTGTATTATTCACCCAACAGAAACCTTCACTCTAGCAATAAACTTTTACTATGTGGCAGTAAGATATTCAGCGCTGCTGGGGGCTCTCTCTACTCTCATTATGTGTCAAAACTCTGGAATGAAATCCCCACACAGCTAAAATAGACAGAAAACTGAAATAGTTTCAAAACTTTGCCTAAGCAGATTCTATGCAAAAGATGGCTCTGTTCTTCCAGCTTTACTCAGATTACTTTTCTCCAACTCTTACAGCCACTTTTGCTTACCCAGTATTTTTGTAACTTTTTGCTCCTCCTCATACTGCATTTATTTCCTAAACTCTTACTTTTCCTCTTCTCTCTCACACCCCGTCACTAACTACAGTTCCTCTTCAGTACATTTATCCTCCTGCTCATTTCCATGCTTTCTCCTTTCATATCTCTATTATCATTTTTAAGCTACATTCTACTCGCCTGTCTGTAAGTTACTAAACCCAAAAATACCCCAGTTTGATCTTTTCCCTGCAGCCATCATGCTTTTAATACAATAATTGTCATTGTATGCTATTTCTCTATTCAATAATTAGCCAATTTATGTTAATTTCTCTCTTTTTTGTATTCAAATTCTATGTTCATGTAAGAAATATATGACAATATTTAAAATCCTGTAAATAAGCTCATGTATAGATGTTTTTGCTCTGTAATCATAAATGTGCATCATCTGTAACTTAAATGTGGAGCTTTCCTCCCCAGGGCTAAGTTGAAAATGGAATTTATCTAGTGAGACTTTTCCCAGTCAACACAGACTAATAAAAGAAATAATAATAAATACTACAGACAACAAAGGGAGAAGAGCAAATATCATCAATGTTAGTTCACATGTAATCAGAACTTTTATGAAATATTTGGCAGTTTAGAACAGAAGGGGTTTTGTATACAACAACAACAGTGAACTACAGCATACAAAAACATTGAGAAAGATTTTCAAGTTGGAATACCGTTAATCTCTCAGATGGGGTATGTGCAAAGTTCAAGCACACCAGACTGTGGGGGCAACACTCACTAACAGGGAAACGAAATACAACAAAAGAAGTAGAACCTTTATATCCCAAAACAGTATTTAAAGTCAATAAAGTTAATGTACACACACACACGCGCACACACACACACACACACACACACACACACACACACACACACACACACACACACACACACACACACACACACACACACACACACAAAACAGTGATGCAAAATACTTAATGTTTTTACAAATGTTTTAGGGTCAAGCAGATAAACTAAATGAGTGTAAAATGTTGCCTATAACCAGAGTTAGAAATGCATCTGCTTGAGATGTAGAAAAGTTAAGATTTGTCATATGTACTCTAGTGAGGTAAATGCTAAAGTGCAATCACCAGATTCTGAGACAAATGCCAGAAGAAAAAAACACACAATTTATGGCATCTCAATTTGAAACAGTTTAGCAGAAACATAATAGAGGAATGCATAGTGTGTGCACAGACTAAGCCAACCAATAAAAAAACACAGCTACAAAAAATTCCAGTGTCCAAGGGTCCATGGTTACATGTGCAGACAGGTTATACAGCATCATTGCCTCCTGCAAAGGGAGGCTACAGATACTTGATGTGTTGTTGTGGATACAGTCTCCAAATAGGACAAACAGAGACTGACCAGAAAGTGTACTGCAAAAAACACACCATCAGAGCTCTGGGCACACATATTCTCACACTGGGGTTGGCCTCAGATAACAGATTAGATAATGTTCCACAATTCGCCAGTCTAGTCATGAAAGAGATAATGTAATCTCTTGCTGATCCAGCAGAGGTTTCACGTGCAATACCATCCTCAGTTGAATGCTACTGTAGAAAGAATGAACAGAACTTTTTAAAGAAAATGTTAAAAAGCATGTTTAGAGAAAGGGAAAAACCAGGTGCAACATTTGTTAGATGTTCTACAAACAATTAGGGCATCTTCTAGTGCAAAGACAAGTATTACACTGTACAAGCTTATGACAGGGAGAAAATACAATTACACTTTCCTTTTGATCTGAAAGTCACAGTTGCTAGCCCACAAAGTAGCACAACATGGTATATGGCCATAGCTGTTACAGAAGTTAATAGAGGATATCAGTATATTTTCAGCCACAAAGCTTGTCAAAGTGCTGACCCTGTTCAAGAATCATATTAGACCTCACCTTATATTTTCAACTCATGTTAAGTCTGTTAAAAAGTATCACAAAAATGAAAATCTGCCATAAAGTGACTAAGCTTCTGATAAGTGAGGCATGCATGCTCATTGCTAACAACTATAAGTTGAATCCTTCTGAATCATCTCAGCTTTTGATGTTACTGTAGGGTTAGGGTCTCTGTGCAGGTAAGAAGGAATGCAGTGACTGAGACTTTGTAAAAGGGAAGGGGCACCACTTCTGTCAGGTACAACTTGCTGGTTATTTAACAGAAAAAAAATGTTAACTGAGCACATATTTTCTCATGACTGCATGTCGTTTTCATTATCCTGTTATAATATATGTAGGGTATATAATCAATAAGAATTGTGTGAACAGTTAGATTATATCACATGATGAATTTAGACTCTCTAGGTCCTATAACAGCACACAAAAATGTAACAGAAAGCCTATACAGTCATATTTTAAAGCTGCTGAAACACAACTCATGCTTCTGGATCATGCTTCTCCATCGTATTATTGTGACAAGATCATACATCTAAATATGACATCAAGTATGCTATAAATTTGTATAAATCTGCAACAAAATTAAACATCAGTTTCTGTAAGCATAGTTATCTCAACTAGTATGCATTTTTGCTTTTTCTTGTGGCTATATGAATTGCCAGGTTTTGTCATCTTCTCATATGGAACCTGTAATATGAATTGCTCTTGAGAACACTTGAACTGCACATTTAAAACACATCATCTGCCTTGTTTTATTTAAAGGAACCAAAAGCCACTGGCTGACATCTTTGAGTATTAACGTTTGTTCAGTCCTTCTCATTTATGTACCTGTTCATTACAATTATTTGTGTCATTCTAACAGCAAACTAGCTAGCTGCAGCTGTTACAAGAACCCTGCTTTGTTATATGTTTCCTAATGATCTGAGGTTACTATAAAAATCATAATTGTGCCCTTTATTTCAATTATAATAGACATTCCATATATGCGTCATTGCCACAACTGACCAATTTGTACATCTTCTGAAGTATAAATGTGCTCAAAGTCTGCATCCTATGCAGGGACGAGCTATCAGCAATACTAGTGGAACCTAGTTTGTTTGTGTCTTTCAGCTTTTCCCGGTTAGGGGTCACCACAGCGGAACTCTGGTCCGCTAATGATTGGCAGTTGATTTTTACATACCGGCTTGCCAGGCCTGACGCACAAACTTCAACGAAGGTATGCCCATTCACGCATGTCTCCACACAGAAGACGCTCTAGCTGAGAATCGAACCGGACAGCATCTTACTGTGAGGCGACAACGCTACCGCAGCACCACCACCGCGGGTACTAGTAGTATAATACTAAAATTTGGTTTAAACTGAATTTGGACCCCTTTATTAGAACTTGACCTCTAATGTTAAGGGAAAACTGGGAAACATTGGATAAGAAAGGAGATGTGATGCCATTTACTGAACCAACGCAATTTTTACAATGTTCAGTGTGATAAGGAAGCAATACATTAATTTAAATAATCCTTTCATCTATTATCTAGTCCCCTAACCACTCCTATGTAATATATAAGTAATACCGTCAGTTCAACTTCTGCAAGTCTTCTGTGTTTCTAATACCATGATGGGAACAGACCCCTTCCCTAAGTCAAAGTATGATTAAAGTTCATGAAATTAATATTGTTTCAATGTTTGATATTAGCCAAACATGCTCTTTGCAGCAACCGCAATGTGCCCAGCACTTACTCCTCCTGCAATTCATACAGTTACATGTATCGGTAACATATGTAAATAAGACTGTCGATTCTTTTTTTATCAGACCTATTGCTCCCACTACTAATGGAAGAGTGTGGGTATCCTTCTTCTACAATGCCTTCATTTCTGTCTCCAAATCCTGGTATTTTATAGTTTCATAGTTTAGTACTAGGCTATCTGCCCTGGGGCATTTGTAAGCCTAGCCATAGTGATGTGGCTTTTGCCACCCCATGACATGGTATAAAAATGCACAGAATAAATTTAGACTACTGTGCCTCTGTCTAGTAGTGACACAATGAAGGTCCCCTTATATAATAGAATTAGTTTACTGTGCCCCTGTCTAGCAGTGACACAGATGTGACCCCTGGGGTAAACTTACGATCTCCCATCCACTCATCAAGATTTCTCTTGAAGAGAGTCAGTGAGGGGCTCTGCCTAACATGAACTGGGATCTTGTTCCAAAGCATGGGAAGCCTCTGGGTTATGAATCTATCCCTCCAGCATGTCCTATTCATACTTGTGCCGAGGTTTAAGTCTTTAGCTCTCGTGGTCCTGATGGATTTGGATTTTTTGAGGTGGAGCATGTCCATCAGATCCTGATTGGACATGGCCTTGTACATCAGGCAGAGATCACCTCTGAGCAGGCGGTATGCTACTGAATAGAGCTGAAGTTTCTTTAGTCTGGCAGAATAAGACATATGTTGGAGACCCTTGATCCTCTTGGTGAGGTACTTTTGTGGTCTCTCCAGCTGTTGCAGATGCCGGGTGAAGTACATACCAAATGGGGCATTGTACTCAATCATGGGTCTGATGAGGGAGGAGTATAGGGGTACAATGACATCCTTGGATCTGGATGTGAATCCCTTCATGATGAGGTGTGCAAGGTAGAATGTTTTTCTAACCACTTTGGCAACGTGGGTGTCAAATGAGAGGTCGCTGTCGACTTGGGTCCCTAGGTCTCTGATTACTTTTTCCGTACTCAGTGGGTTGCTGTCTATGTGATAATTTGTGGGTACTTTGTTTTTCCCAAAGGGGATGACTATATATTTTTTGGCATTTAGTTTAAGGCCGTGACTCCGGCACCAGTTGTCCGTTTCTGTGAGGCCTTTTTGTAGGATGTATGTGTCCGCTGGTGTATCGACTATGGTGCCTAATTTGCAGTCATCTGCGAACTTTGTCAGCCACAACCCTCCCATGTTTGCTTTAACATCTGAGAAATAAATGCCAAACAAGAGGGGTCCCAGGACAGATCCCTGTGGGACACCACTGGTGACTGGCTTTGAGTCTGGCATTGCTCCAGCGATTTTAACTTTATGGGTTCTGTCCTTTAGCCAGTTTGCAACCCATCTACTGACATAAGGGTTTACATTTAAGCTGTTGAGCTTATCTATGATGCCTGAGTGGGGTATTGTGTCGAAGGCCTTAGCCAAGTCCAGGTAGGCTGTATGGACTGCTTTGCCCTCATCAATGGCTCTAGTGACTGTTTTGAAAAGGTCAACCAGATTCAAAAGGCAGGATCTGCCCTTTACAAAGCCGAACTGGGTGGGGTTATGACTTTGTGTTCCTCTGTATGTACGACACTATAATCACTGGGTGTAGCAATTTCAATGATCAGTGCTACCTTTGTCTTGTTTTCATGGACTACTATATCTGGTTTCCTAAAATATAGTTTTTGAACTGTTGGTAATGGGTGATCCCATGTGATATAAACTTCATCATTCTTTATAATGCTTTGTGAGTCATGTTTTCAGTGCTTCTCAGCTACTTCATTTTTGTAATGTTTGCAGAATCCCCAGTGGAACAGTCTTGCCACATTATTATGTATTTCAGTATACAGTCCTTCTGCCATTAGTATATCATACCAGCAGCAAGATGTGCGACTGTTTCCAGTTCTGTTTTACAGAACCTGCATTTATTCTTTCTCTCATACATTCAATGGACTTTGTAAACCAATGTCTATGTAGTCCACTATCCTGGGCCACTAATATTAACATTTCATCTTTTGGTTTAAATTCACCTCTCCTTAACCATTCTTAAGTCAAATCCTGATCAATATGAGGTTGTTCCAGGAGTTTTCTATACATGCAACTATATTTATGCCTTTTCCACATTTCTTGCCTTCTCGTGTACTCCTTCTCCTTATATTCTTTCTTTTGTATTTTTGGCACATTCAGTTGCTCCCTGATTGTTGTCTACTTCTGGTTTGATTTACATTCCCACTTGATACTGATATGCTTCAGCTAATCTAAGCAGGGAAGTAATCTTAGATTTGTTGCCTTCGTCTTGTAAAACTTTCACTATGTTTGGATCTGGTGAGGTCAGCAGATATGTACATAGTCCAACAACTGCAGATCTATACATATAATCAGTTTTGAGGAGGCTCATACTTTCTTCAGAATGAGGAATATATAATCTTGGTATACACTGATTTTTATATATCATTTGATAAGCATGATGCATTTTTCTTGTTTTTATGTCCATATGATCGATTGTATAAGAAATACTGTCAGTATGACCTTTTCCCTGTAGCCACAGCGTTTGGCTTTTCTTGAAACAGAATTAGCAGAAGTTGTGATAAATTTAAACAAACAGAAACAGCATTGTGTAACACAATAAGCATGCTTAGTTAGAATTTTTCTTTCTTAAGCAGTTGCTTTCACCAGCCTACCCCAATGGTTGAAAACATCAATTTTAACAATTTGGACACAAAACTACCATGGGATAAAGTCAGAATAAGAAGAGTAGTTGGCTATTCCCTCCAAGCAATTTCCAGTCCTGCAGTAAAACTGATCCCTGTTCAGTCCAAACTGTCAGCTTGCTCTCATTGTTTCTGTCCACTTAACATAATATAGTGTGCTGTTGTGCCAAGAAGTTTTAAATATGTTGACCTTTAACAGTTGCGCAAAGCCTGTTTTCTTTCTTTTCTTTGTCCGTGTCAACATGAAATTGGAAATTTCAGTCCACCAAAAATTATACACTATGTGCAATGAAATGACAAAAAAATGTTGTTTTGTGTGTTTGGCAAAGGTACATTAACCTACTGGCAAAAACATTCCTTTTGACTCAAATACCTTACATCACTGAAATATAATATTCTCAAGACAGACTCAAGAAGTCAAGCTGTACTAGTGGTGTAGAGTGATAAAGCCCTAACTAAGGCCCAGTTGACTCAGGTTTGATTATGGCCCAGGCAACTAATGGGAGGGCAGGAAGTGATGGATGTGCCTATCCTAGGTGGGCGGACATTCTTCACTGATGCTTCCTTATGAAAGGTATGATTCACAGTGGGGAGTTGCTCTCAAACTTAAGCAGCGAGCATGGGATGCAGGGCAGGGAAATGGGTAGAGTATTTAAACAAACCCCCCAGGATGGAGATGGAGATAGACAAGCCCTTATCCCCTTATGGTCCATGACCGGCCCCAGTAATATCAGAGCAAGTCTGGGGGGGAGAGAATAGAAGCTGGTAGATCTGGCGTGGACATGGGGTACTGGTACCTGGGCTGTTAAAACAATGTCCCAAGGGGGTAAAAAAAAATAGACTCATGAAGTCAAGAGAAAACTCAGCGAAGGCAGAGATTTGTAGCATGTTTGTTAGTTCTGGGAATACTGCTGAAATCTGTAAGATGACTGGTAAAAATATACGAATTTCCATCTATACTAAAAATATATATATATCATTCAAACATCTCTTTACATAATATGCTGTTTTCTTCCTACATGAGCCCTGCAGCCAACACTTCATTAGTCTTTCCTAGGCTGGCTGACTCACAGCTGAACATTGGTTTTCCTACTTGCATACCTTATCAATAAACTGTTCTACCAGATCAACTTCCGTTAACGAACTAATATACATTCTATGATAGTACTCATTTACTTAGAACAATGCCCACTTCTTCAAACTTAAATTCAACCTCTTTCTTGCTGACAAAGTTTTAATTTCCTTTGCTCTTCCCATATGGAATCAGCTTTCAAGTGATTCATAATACATTCCTGTCCCAGAGACTTCCCATACTCTGGAACAAACTACCTATCTATATCAAACAAAGCTCCTTATTAGCACTTTTCAAAAAAAATCTTGATGATTGGATGGGACATAGGAAATTCACCCCGGGGATCACCTCTGTGGCTCTGCTCGACAGGGGCACAGAATAATAATTTTCTTGGGTGGCGAAAGCCAGGGTACCTTTTTGGGTAGGCTTGTATAGGCCCTAGAGCCGATAGCCTAGTGAACCTATGAACCATATCTTCTTTAAAACCAAACTTAAAGTTTACCTGAATATATAGGTGAAATGTTAATGCTTACAGCACTCTTCAAATTCCATCATCTACATACTAATGGACAAAAACTCAAAAATTCAAAACATTAAGCCAAAAAAAAAAAAAATCAAGCAAATAACAAAACTCATATTCATCTATATTAAATGCTATTCAGTTCCCTGCTGTGACACATAAATTATCAATATAGTCATCAACAGTTAATTTTATCAAGCTGTCCCTCCCTTGCAGCTGCCATATTCTGTGCTCAATATTTTAGTTATATGAAAGCAAATTATTTTGCACTCACATTGCTGTGTTCTCTGTAATATTGCTTTATTTGAATTATGACATAAATACTGTATGCTATATTTCCTATGTACACAAATGACCACTATGTTTTACAGATATATTCATTTTACTCTTTTGTCAGCCTTTGGCCTGGGACATGCTAGAAAGTTATTTGGATTAAGTTGCTTGATTATCAAAAAGAGGAAAAAAAATTGTAAACCCAAAACATAACATTACACATTTCTTAATAGCACATTGTGCAGTCACCATATTGGAGTGAAAGAGCAAGGCCATCTGTCAAGCAACAACGTTGCCACAGAGGCAATAAACCAAACAGCTGCCTACAGTAATAAAAAACTACAAAGGAAACTTGTAGTCCAAATGTAAGATTATTCTAGCCAATGGAAAAAGAGGCATCTGTATTTATCTAGAGGAAACATAACCTTATGAAAGAATTTACTAGGGAAAAAGAAGCAAGTTTACCTTCAGCTTTTTCTTTAATTTCTCATCATGGAACACATAGGTATATGTACATACATTCCTTTATTAATTTACTTTAAATTTTCTCCAAGTCACCTATGCCAGATCAGTATTAATCAGAATTACATAACTGTGTTATTTTGTATTTATTAGTTTTACTTTTTGTTGCTTAAGGCAACGGAAACATGGTTTATGCACAGTGCATGTGTTAAGGCTAGGTCATGTCAGAAGATAATACTTCTTGTAATCTTGTGCAATGGCAGGCCAACCGGACTGAAAACCTAGTGCTTGTTTACATTATAATACTTTGATGACCTCCCTGACTTTAAAGCAGAAAATCTCTTTAACGGACATTTTAACTGCTTGTTTTTTAGATGCATTCCTGATAGATTAACAGTAAGTTATGGCGGTATTCATAAACTCAGTCTAGAGTTGTGTAGGGCTTTTGCATGGTAAAACCACTTACCAGTATCCCACACAATTCACAGAAGCTCCAGGACAGCTGAGAAGATCAAAATACAAAAGTGCACACTTGGAAAAGTTTAGGTCCAGGTAGGCAAGTGAAATAAAACTCTGTCCAATATCCACTGACCACAAACGTGAACCACAGAGTAAGGCTCGTATCTGATGCAAAGAAATATGGCACTACAACTATGGATCTCTAGCATAAACAAAGGCAATTTGTCTGATGGCCATATCACCTGGAAATGCATATTTTTCAGTATATGGAATGTGCTGCACTGGAGACTCTGACAGAAAGGGTGCAGAGCACACTAACACTTTTGAACAGCTACAATGTGTATTTTTTTTACAAAATGATTCAGTAGAGCTCATACCAATAGGAGCTTCTAGGCAACTAGATCTAATATGCAGATTAAACTCATTCACTTTACAGTCATGTTAAACGAAGTATAAAGTTTAAAGAATTGCACCTTTTCATGACCATGGAAAAGGAAATAGGGTTGGTGTGTTACTGTCACTCTGTGCTGCAATGCCTGTCTATAGCAGACATAATGCTAATATGTAGGACTGTGTATGAAATAGGCAACTTCATGAAAAGTCTTAGTTCACATAGTTAGAACTTAGACATGCACACTAAAAAGCACATTCTGAATTCCTCCTGCTGAAGTAAGTTAGCACTCTACACAACTATTTCCTTTTGTTTTAAACTAATATAATACTCATCTATACAATTCATACAGAATATCATCTTCTAAGTGTTTCAATGAATTTTAATTGTGTAATGGATGCTGATGCATGGGCAGTACATGTTATGTTATTAGTAGGTTCACAGTGAAAAGATACTATGCTATTATAAAAAAGATGTCCTACATGCCTAAAACTGATTTACAAAACACAAAGGTAATAAATGGCAACGTTAGTTACAGAAGTGTCTGTTTACTGTCAATGACTGCCAGAAACTGCATTTTCACATTCATACCTAATGTTCTTGCTCTTCTACTCAAAAAACCTTTTAAACTACTGCAGTATTATCCTGTTACTGCCATGCATTAACAATCTCTGTATTTTGAAGTAAACATGTTTGGTGTCCTTTCATTGTAGCTGTTAATGCCACACCAACCCAGCACTTTGAACAACTTTCAAACCTTTTTTGTCAGTCACTGTTATGTATATGTATGTGGCTGTGTCCCAAGTTTGGAATAAACGTCCTTCTGACATCTGTTACATAAATTGCACCAGCCTCTTTAAAACTAAAGGCAAAAAGTACTTCCTTAACACAAGATCCTGCCCCAGCTATAATCCCCCTTAATTTTTCACTTCCACTCCATTTCCTTTCTGCCTCTCTTCTACTTTTCAGATTATTTTGTTCATATTCTCTCCATTCCAGCTTATATAAAAATCTCACTATCTCATCCATCTACATCTACCCTCTGTATATAACAAATTTTACGCAATATGTAGATAAGTCTAAACTGTCATTATGCTACCAGGGAATACCTTATTGCCTTTACTGACTGTTTCCTCATATATGCATCCCATGTAAAAAAAAAAAAAAAGATGTAATCGTTAGTTAATGTTCTCCGCTATATGCATAGTCTATGTACTTTGTATTCTAACACACTGCAGGTCAATATTTTGTATTCTTTGTTTATATACTTTCTTGTAAACTATTCATTATTCTGTAAACTGGAGCTTTTCTCCTTGGGTCTCCACTGAAAAATGGGCCAATGGCTCAGCTGGACTAACCCGGTTAACAAATGTCATATAAATAATAAATAAATATGCGCTATGTAATAGTATGAAGGTAATGCAAGCATTCTGTACATCTAATTGCCAGAACCTTGTGGTGTTTGCAGTTGTGTTTTCTCTGCATAACAAATTTTCACACTAGGGCAGACTTTATAACAAGACACTTCTGCAGACATTCTTCCTGTTCCTTGGAATTTGAGTTCACAAATGATACTTAATGTAATACCAACAATGAACACCATACCATTAACCTGCACCCATAGATTTATAGCATTCAGCAGCAGACATACTTTTTCAGACACCTGTCCATAGCTCTCAACTTCTTAGCATAAGAAATCTGCAAAAAGTATAAAACAAAGAGGGGAACAAAGAACCAAAAATAGGGACAGATTTTAAATATTGCTTTTATAAACTTAGAAAGTTGATAGAATAATAGGTTTTATGTTAGCATGTATTTCCTGAAGGATATGAAGTCTGAAACACAAATGTTTGTCATTATATAATGATTTCAATCCTCAATGGTTTTCCAGAAAAATATACATTTTATGCAGAAAAGCCCAAAAATATGAGGCAAAAATCTGGACATTCTGTGTCCGCAAGAAACAGACAGTGGTAAACAAGTATATAACCGTTCACAGACAGTTCTGTCTACAGTCAGACCAGAAGGTGTGACACTTCACACATAGTTCATTTCAATGTGCTAAATATTATTTCTTAGTGATGTGTGATATGACGTTTCATGAAATGAAAACTGTTTACATTTTATTTTTTTTTCATAATACATTGCCTGCAAACACAACAGTGAGATACAGTAAAACAAGATATAAACACTGTCATTTTAATTACCTGGTATTTGTGAGGAAGTACAAGAACACACGTCCTGTTATTACGGTGATTCTGTTTTGTGAATTATTATAATCACTATAATGTCACAGTCATGTACTAAATATGTACATAGATCTATGAGACTGCACACAATATTTATGTGGTTCATTAACCTATTTAATTAGGTTATCTAGAAAAAATGTGAAGATATTAAAACCAAGAGCTCTTGTAGACAGTGGTAGCAGCAGTTTAATCCTTCATACACTTCCACAAATAACTACAGACCCAGGCATTGATTAGATCTTAATTCTAAAATGTGCAATACCTAAAATTAAAAAAAAATACTCTGCAAATGAAGTCATAAACAAACACAAAGGAAACAAATATATATATATATATATATATATATATATATATATATATATATATATATATATATATATATATATATGCCAGGTTTTTGTGATATAAAAAAATGAGACCACAATAAATCATTTCAAAACTTTTCCCACCTTTAATGTGACCTATAACCTGTACAATTCAATCGAAAAACAAACAAATCCGTTAGGGGAAAAATATAAAAAATAAAAAATGTACAATAAGCTGGTTGCATAAGTGTGCGCACCCTTAAACTAATACTTTGTTGAAGTACACTTTGATTTAATTACAGCATTCAGTCTTTTGGGTATGAGTCTATCAGCATGGCAAATCTTGACTTGGCAATATTTGCCCACTCTTCCTTGCAAAAGCACTCCAAATTTGTCAGATTGCGAGGTCATCTCTTGTGCACAGCTCTCTTCAGGTCACCCCACAGATTTTCTATTGGATTTAGGTCTGGGTTATGGCTGGGCCATTCCAAAACTGTAATCTTCTTCTGGTGAAGCCATTCTTTTGTTGATTTGGATGTATGCTTGGGGTCATTGTCATGTTGAAAGGTGAAATTCATCTTCATCTTTATCTTTCTAGTACATGCCTAAAGGTTTTGGGCCAAAAGTGACTGGTATTTGGAACTGTTCATAATTCCCTCCACCTTGACTAAAGCCCCAGTTCCAGCTGGAGAAAAGCAACCTCAAATCATGATACTGCCACCACCATGCTTCACCATTGGGATGGTGTTCTTTTGGTGATGTGAAGTGTTGTTTTTGTGCCAAACGTACCTTTTGGAATTGTGGCCAAAAAGTTCAACCTTGGTCTTATCAGACCATAATGCATTTTTCCACATGCTTTTGGGAGACTTGATGTATTGCTTTGCAAATTTTAGCTGGGCCTGGATGTTTATCTGTGTAAGAAAAGGTTCTGTCTTGCAACCCTACCCCATAGCCCAGACATATGATGAATACAGGAGATTGTTGTCACATGTAGTACACAACCAGTACTTTCCAGAAATTCCTGCAGCTCCTTCAGTGTTACTGTAGGTCTCTTGGCAGCCTCCCTGACCAGTTTTCGTCTTGTCTTTTCATCAGTTTTGGAGGGACGTCCAGTTCTTTGCAACGTCACCGTTGTCATATATTTTCTCCAATTTTTGATTACTGTCTTCACTGTATTCTATGGTATATCCAATGCTGTGGAAAGTTTCTTGTACCCTGCTCCTGACTGATACCTTTCAACAATGGGATCCCTTTGATGCTTTGTAAGCTCTCTGTGAACTTTGGCTTTTGCTGTAACAGGCAACTGAGTAAATGTCGGGACAATCCTACTGGGACAGCTGAACTTTATTTGGGGTTAATCAGAGTCTCTTTAATTGATGGTAGGTGTTTACCCAAACAGACTGTATGTTGTAATTAAATCAAAAGGCGCTTCAACAAAGTATTAATTTAAGGATGTGCACACTTATGCAATCGGCTTATTGTACATTTTTTATTTTTTATATTTTTCCCCCTAACAAATTTATTTGTTTTTCAAATGAATTGTACAGGTTATAGGTCACATTAAAGGTGGGAAAAGTTTTGAAATGATTTATTGTGATCTCATTTTTTTATGTCACAAAACCTGGCATTTTAACAGGGGTGTGTAAACATTTTATATCCACTGTATATATATGGGTATGTGGTGGTTCATTTAAGAGTCATTTAACCTAAACTGACACTATCTAGAAATTTGATCTAAGAATAATTTTATTTTAAAACACAGTTAGTCTAATTGCATTCTGCAGATAAGTGTAGTAAGCTATACAGAATCAATGCTGGGGAGGATTAAGGTTAAGGTGGTTGGAATTATAAGGTAAAGTATTCAAATGCACCATTTATACCTTGCTAATGTCAACCCACAAGTTTGTGCATGAGCAGTGACTCACTGTGTGTGTGGTGTCTTCTCTTTCATCTGCAGTTGTGCAGTCATGAAATTAGAATATTTAATTAAGGGGGAAGATTTGGCAGAGGCGAAGGTGGCTCAAACATTGTCCTGTGCTAATACCATGAGCCAGCTCCCAACTCCAGGTAGGTCTTCAACAGAAAGAGGAAAAAAAAAAGAAACACTTCTCTGCAATAACCAGATTGCTACCTTCTAACAATCAGATTATTACAGTTACAGCCATGCTCCCCCCCCCCCGCCAGATCTAAAAAAAAAAAACATTGTAGCCTTATGATTGTTACTATCCCCCTACAGCTAGTACTTCCACTGAAAAGCAGAAAAATAAATAAATAAAAAATGTACTTCCCTGTAATAACCCAATCGCTAATGCAGCCATGAACAACCCCCCACGCTGGTAGCCCTTCAACTGAAGAGCAAAAAAAAAAAAAAAGGAAAAAACAGGATAATGGATGCCTGATCTCTTCTTCCCAATGTGTGATTGCCCCTCTCACCCTGCCCTAGTTATGTTTATGAGTTTTGGAGGAGTACTTGCTGCATATTAAGTTTAGATTACATTTTTAAATATTTTGTTATTAGATGAAAAGTTCCTTAGATGTAATGTGATGCAACTATACATCTTTCCCTCTCTATACACAAATATCATATGCTATATACTGTATATGTATATGTATATGTATATATATATATATATATATATATATATATATATATATATATATATATATATATATATATATATATATGGGTTACCTTCATTTGGTCGACATTTCATTTGATCTAAACTCATTTGATCGAATGTTCATTTGATCGAAAACCAGTATTCAAGGCAAATAACAGGGATTTGTCCCCCTCCCCAAGGTCGTGCGACCCTGGAGTTGGTATATATAGTTAGGGGGTGCAGCCCCCCACATTGGAGAGTATGGGGTGAGAAGCCCCCCACCTAGTTTCCTTCAAAAGAAAAAAAATAACACAAAAAGTACAGATTTTGAATGGAAATAGATGGGGGGCTTCTCACCCCATACCCCCCCAATGTGGGGGGCTGCACCCCCACACCTCCCCTAACTATATATACCAACTCCAGGGTCGCACAACCTTGGGGAGGGGGACAAATCCCTGTTATTTGTCTTGAATACAGGTTTTCGATCAAATGAACATTCGATCAAATGAGTTTACATCAAACTAAATGTCTACCAAATGAAGGTAACCCATATATATATATATATATATATATATATATATATATATATATATATATATTTATGTGTGTGTGTGTGTGTGTGTGTGTATATATATCTATCTGAATATACTTATGTGTGAAACCCCCCCCCAACAAACACACACACACACACACACACAAACACACACACACACACACACACACACACACACACACACACACACACACACACACACACACTCGCTCACTGCCGATCATCCCATTTATCCTTTATTTCATTTTGTCTCTTTGGGTGAACAGCAGTCATGAGAAGTTGTCCTCTACCAAACCATGAGTCTAATGCCTCTAAGTCTTCTGTGACAGATGGTGGCTTTGATCACACTACTGGCCTTCTGAACTAATACGCTAGTGCAGAGGCCAAATTCCAGCTAAGTGAGTGTTGCTTGTTGTGCATACTGTCTGCCATCACTACCCTAATGCTGCTGGTGAACTTACTATAACACTCAGCCTGTGCTGGAGGTCACTAGAACAGTGAGCTGACCTGCCTTCTTGTCTCTAGGATGGTCAAGCTGGCCCCAGCCAGTCACTTCTTCTTACCCTCATTGTCATTTACAGCAGCTAAATCACAAGACAATGTCATCTGGTCTGTAGCTAGGGCTTCATTGTTCACGTTGCACCACAGATCTGACCATTTTTTGTGCATTTTTTATTACCTCAAAGTGTTATATGCATGTATGTTTAAACAAGATAGCATAAACTAAAAGAAAGCAAATCCTTACTCAAATACAACATGGAAATTGCATGCGCTAGTTTTATGAGAAGCAGTTGTTGCTTAAGACACTCTAGAAATACCCTTATGATTTTGTTGTGTGCCAATATCCAGAGGAGTGCTGTGCAATGCTTCTGGCATTTAGAGCAACCTTCTTAGATTGTCACAAAATGGCATTAGGTACTTTAGAGTTCCTGTAGCACCATCAACTGATACTGAGAAGTGTACACTATTATGATCAGGGACAGCAGCTCTTTTGAGTTATATAGTGGTCTAGCAAGAGGTTCTAGATGAATGGCTGTTGTCGGAAATCTCAGTTCAAAAGTAAGATGTGTGTCTGGTGATAAAAGCGAATGTTACTGCCTCACAGGGGCAGCCTAAAATGGATCAAAGATTTTCCTGTGCAGGTAATGTCTCATCTTAGTGAACCTATCATTTTAGAGATTTTTTTTTCTGGTGTGAATACCTGTTGTTAAGACCAACAACCTGGAAGGTGGTAAGTGGCACATCTACTACTCTAAGTATACTTGGACAACTGCTGTTTCAGCTCCTATTGCTTCTCAGTCCTGACCTCAGGTTTAGCTGTATTAAAATGTAACAACGGTGGTGGTATTAATGGGACAGGGTGCTTTGTTGTTTAGTTCATGTATTTTGAACCTTGGTCTGTCCATAATAAGCTGTTTATAATGTGATGCACCTTAAAACAAGATTTGAACTTTTAAGTTAGTGACATCTTTGCCCTGTTAAGCAGCATTAGATCATTTCCAAAGTCATCTTTAATATCTTATATTGGCTTTGATTGTTTTGAATTAAGTATCAAATGTTCAAAGGCTGGCAGAGTTGAAAGCAGTAGTCCATTGAGCTCAAAACTTGTGATTTGGAGAGAATAATTGTGAACATTTTCAAGAATTAACATTTTCAAGGTTCAGAGAGATCAAGACATTACTATGACCAAGATAACCAATGTTTAATGAGTGGCTTGGGTGTTAGAAGAGCCAGGAAGGGAATGGTAGGTATGAGTGGCTCATACCAGCTTGCCCATAATGGGAGAGGATGGGAATGGTGATCCCAGTGAACCAAATAACTCCCGTTCAAGTAGAAGCTATCACATCCACAATGGACACAGGCCTGAGGGATGTGGACTGGATGTTCCAAGTTGGGAGGGCATACAACATTGTGCAATAGTAGGGGTGCTTACACATGCCACCAGGGAGCAGAGTTAGAGACAACCATGAAATCCCTGATGGCTGTTTGTATAATGGCTCTCAAGGATGGGAGGGTGCAGGGTTAGCAGGTAACAAAGGAGAAATACCATTAAAAAGAATGAAAGAAAAAATATTTCTGATGTCTTTTTGTCTTATCTCATACAATGAGTGGAGATTTTTCTCCCTCTTGCCAGACTGCATATGTGGAAGCTTCAATGGTACCTCAAGTCAGTTTGGCTTCAGTATTGCCATCGTCTGGATTTCAAAGTGGTTCTCCTTCCTTGTCTAAAGCGGGGATTCAAGGTGTGGATTCAGCAACTTACTCTCAATCCAGGCTTGTCCACCAACACTTCAGACAAGAGGGAGCTTCCTATGGTCGCCTGAAAATTAAAGGTCTCTAGCCCCCCCATCAGAGGTCAGACCATATCAACATCAAAGAGATGAGAGCTCTGATTCTGGCCCTTCAAGCTTTTCACCCCATGTTCTCTGTCTCCATGCCCTCTAAAGGTTTACATGGATAACACCACGGTGATGTGGCATGTCGACAAGCAGGGGGGCACAGAGTCTTACCTTCTCTGAAGGCTGGCTCTTCAGGCCTGGGATCTGGCTCTCAGTTATCAGTTAACTCTTCAGGCAGCATATATTACTTCAGAGCACAATCTAGTGGCAGACTCTTTGATCAGGTCCAAAACACATTCTCTTGAATGGGTGCTTCACAGGGACTTATTTCTGGACATAGTCCATCAGTGAGATATTCCTTGGGTAGATCTTGCCTCCCCGCTGAACAGGCAGCTCCCCCTTTCCTGTTCCAGAGTGCCATGCCATCTGGTGTGGAAGATGGGCACGCTTTCTTTTCCTTGGAAGGGGATCTGGTGTGGAAGATGGGCACGCTTTCTTTTCCTTGGAAGGGGATCTGGTGTGGAAGACGGGCACACTTTCTTTTCCTTGGAAGGGTTTTTTTCTCTACACCTTCCTTCCCCTTTCCCTTCTTACAAGAGTCCTGCAGAAGATTCAACTGGACTCCCCAAGAATCTTGCTAGTGACTCCCTTTTGTCCAAGACAGCACTGGTTCCCCCTCTTAATTCATCTTGCCAGGGGTAATCACTATAAGTTAGCTCACTGGTTGGACCTCCTCACACAGGACAAGTTGTCACTCATCTACCCTCACTTGTCCACTCAACTGACACTAGGGATGATAGGATTTTGATCCCTTTTAGGCACCTCTTTTCTGATGACGTGCTCAGGGTTTTACAAGAGGCAAGAAAACCTGCAACAAGAAAGTCTTATATGTCCAAATGGAACAGATTTTCTGTCTGGTGCAATGTTCATAACCAGGATCCTTTTTCAGTGGTGTCCCTCTGGTTCTGTCCTATTTGTATGAGTTGCTCCAATCTGACTTTGCCTATTCTTCTGTAAAGGTCCATTTGTCAGCTATTTTTACCTGTCTGCCCTTGAATCCTCCTTTGGCTTCTTGCTTTCAGGTCAAACACTTTCTTAAAGGCATCCTGCATCTTAGGCCCTCAAGGAAGTTTATTCCTCATACTTGGGACCTTCATTTTGTTTTAGAAAAATTGACCCAGGTTACTTTTGAGCCTGCATGTTCAGCTTCTTGTAACACTGTGCCTGAAAGACTGTTTTACTGCTTCTGTTCGGAGGGTTTCTGAGCTTTGGGCCCTTATGGTCATCCCTCCTTGTTTGTTTTTTTTTTTTTTTACAGGCAAAGGATGTCCCTTCATACTGATCCTTCTTTATGCCCAAGGTTGTTAATAAGTTGCCTTTGAATCAGGCAGTACAGCTACCTTATTTTTTTCCTACACCTCAGTCTGCTAGTGAGAGGGTCCTACATACTTTGGATTTGCAGAAACAGCTCAAGTATTATTTGAATAAAACTAGGGCCATTCATAAGACTGACCAGCTTTTTGTTTATTTGGATCCCAGGTCTTTGGATTTGGGTGTTTGTGAGCAAACCATCTCCTCCTGGATATCTGAGGCCATTTGCTTTTGTTATTCTTTCCATGGCAAGTGTCAGCCTACTTCCATCAGAGCTCACGCCACTAGAGCTGTTGCCTCTTCTGGTGCTTTCTTCAAGGGTTTGGACAACAGTTCCATTCTTAAAGCTGCTACTTGGTCTTCAGTGCATACCTTTACTAAGTATTATAAATCGGATATGGTTTCTAGGGCCAGAGCAAGTTTTGCTAGGGTTATCCTGCATGGGTTCGTTGAGGGCTCTTCCCAGCCTTCCACCTCCCAATTCTTTTCTTGAGCGTTTGTTTTCTCTCTAAGGTAAAGAATACTGCAACAGTGATATACAGTAACACAGTACACATGTGTAAAATCTTACCATGACAGTAGATGTCCTTCTTTTCACTGTTGTAGTATTTAGTCCATCCCTCTACCCCCCCCCCCTTTTTCTTCTTTTGGGCTTTGTTTTGGTTTTCCTCCTAGTTTCCTCCATCTTTGTTTTCTCCATCTGGATGTGCATAGCTTCCTTTGTCCTATGGAGACTGTTCTGGGGCAATTCAGTTCTGGGTAACTGTAATCGTATATTACTTTTATGCTCTGCATCCTGTATGGGGAGAATACGTGTGGCATACGGCACATACAATATCTAAAGGATTTGGTATACTGGCTGGACATTTGGCTATCCTTGGTAGGAGATCCCTAATGTGAAGAATACTGCAACAGTGAAGAGAAGGACATCTACTCTTATGGCAAGATTTTACACAACGGTACTTTGTAAATGTGTAGAGAAGGAAAAACATCTGAAGTGTTTTTATTCCTAACATAGACTCAATATTATGATAACTATTTATAACAAAAACACAGATTATGGATAAGGCAGTAGTCATTTATTAACCAATTTCTTTTTTCACTTTGATGCCATATGTCACAAAACCATTATTGTATTTGTGCAATGAAACATTCAACAATGACACTTACCATTAATGTAGTTTTAACAGGATGATTGCTTTTTTTCATTGTGGAACTTGAACTAAACTAATGCTACAGTGTGATAATGTTAAGTATAAGCTGATTTCTTAGTGAGTGGTGACAGTACCTAACACCATTTCCTCCGTACCATATGCGGGTAAAGTGGCATCGGGTTTTCTTTTAGCTACTGCATGTGAAATAACGACTCTTGTAACTAAAGCAAGAAAATAACAGGCCTGCAGTGTCAGCTAACACTTGTTGAATACCTTAGAGATCACACCAATTCTCTGGGAAGCACAGATGAAACATTTCTAAGGGAGCAGTACATCTGTGTACACCGGTCCTCTGTATTTTTACCTTGCTCCTTACCAATACAGCACATCTCAGGAAACATCTTTAGTTAGGCTTTGACTGCTCTTCTGTGCAATTTCTATTTCTATTCTGCATTTGGATAAAGACTGTTGCATGCAGTATAACAAGTGGTATGTGTTGGCAGCAGTGATTAGACCACAAGTAGTCTAACCGAGCTCAATAGAGGCCAATGAGACCTGCAGAAAATTAAACTTTAAGATATCAAACACACAGACCTGAGCTGAGAGTTATGCTGCACTGTCTTTTTATGAGTCTGCCTTGGTATAAAGGATCTTTCATTAGTAAACATACCTGAGACCAGGTATGGAGGTTGGAACACTTTTAGAATTTGACATTTTTCTTTTTAGCTTACTACATATTTATCTTGCATAATATGTTTGATCTTGATTAGGCCAGACTGCTTTTGGTTGTTAAGAAATGTTTTAAAATCATATTGTTCTCAAGTATACTTGTCTGTGTTTTATATGATTAGAGAAGTAATAAATAAAATACACAGTAATGTCATTTGGTCCATTTGTTAGTGAAATGCATTTCTAGAATTATCCACATCAGTTAAAACAATTTACACCAGGTTTAGATGTATTATTTGGATTTTTAGCCACAAATTAATTCTCTTTTTGGCTCTGTGAGCAAGCAAAATCATTTGAGGTTTGACCATTTACTGTAAACCACACAGCTACATTGATTGCAAATTAGGTTTGAAGAGTTGTTCCATTAGCCCACCTTTCAAAATAGTTCCTGGACTGTAGATCTGCAGTAAGTTTAGTTGAGTAAACTGAGATCATAAATCATTTGCATAATACCCCCTGTAGTATTTTGCCATGGATATGTGTAAAACCCAACTTTTTATTTTAAAACAAGAGAGCTTGTTAAATGTTTTCTGTAACAAAGCACCTCTTTTTAACAACTGCCAATGCCATACAAGTTTCAGGATCTTATAAATGTATGTCCTTAGACACAGCACGCCAACATCAGGTACTTTAGCATATCTGCTCATCAGACGTCATAAATAGTTCTACGCTTGTGAAAGCTAAATCTGCTTACCTGTGAAGACATGAATTACCTGGTGGGTGGGAAAGTTACATACTTTTGATATGCATTAAAATATTTGCTCCTTAGCAGACACACTGCTGTCACACTAAATTATTTTCAGGATGATATATGATTAATTACCAAAGTAAGAACTGGACAGTTGCCAGAAATGTGCCACTAAAGAAGGAAACCCTGTAGTGCTGTGATTCCATTAATAACCCTGATAAGGACTCTTGGCTACTCCAGGAAAGCAATTAAACTTGAAAACTGTACAACAGATGCATATTAAAGGATAAAACAAAAGATGAGAAGAACATGATAAATTAATTCTTTGTAGAAAAAATAAAATGTGAAAATTCAGGCAGCAAACAAAGTCAACTCCAGATAATCCTTCACATGAATTTCCTAGAGATAACCTTGTATCCTCCATTCTTTCTTTAACCCAGACCTCCATGTTACACTAACTATACCAGCTAGCTGTTATTTTATTTTATGAATATCTCCTTTGGATGTCAATGTTAAACAGTATAGATTGGACTGAATATATGCATCGATCACCACTGCAAACACAAGCATATCCATGAAGTGACTGATCACTTGGTATTTTGTAAATCAGAATGAGTTATTTTATTCTTATGACTGACTGTATGCTTTTTTATTTATATATTTATTTATTTAAGTTTGTTGACTAGCAATGTTCAGCTGGGTATAGTTCATTTTCAGTAGATTCCCATGGTGGTAAGCTCCAGAGAATGAATACATGAAACAGGCACAACACACTATAAAGAATTAGTGTAAATCCATGTTGAATGTTAAAAAATTGCAGTCTGCACCATGCTAAACAAAGAACAAATACAATAAACGAACATATATAGTATATGGCAGGCTGATAAGAAAAAACACATTTAGCATTTTAGTTGTTTAAGTTATTTGCAATTCAGGTGGGGGGGGTTCTAAGAAAAGAAATGTTTTTTTCAAAGTCATGATGGTGAATTCAAGGAATGGGCCTCCTAATGAGTTAAAAATAATGCATCAAATTCATAAATGCATGAGGCAGATGTAAGCCAAGCATTATGTGTGGGCCACTGGAAGAATTAGGTTCTAAGCTACTTATCTGTATTTACAGTAAACTCTCAGTTAACCGGAACTCAAGCAGCCAGAAACAAAATTGAACAAACACAGTACAATTTTCATGTGTTGAACTTTCTGCCCCCCCTTGCAGAAACATTCCTTACATTTTTAGAATTTGTGAGTTTTAAAAAGGAAGATAGGAAAAAATTCAAACCAAACAAATAGTATAGTGTACAGTATTAGCCAGGCCTATTTTTAATAGTAACTCTCAAGCAACCAGAAACTACAGTTATCCGACATCTACCAGTCTCCATGGGTGCCAGTTAACTGAAGGTTTACTGTAATCCAGTAGACACAGAATTTGACAGACAAAATGGGGCAAATAGCCCTTATCCAGTGTCAAAGAGTTCTTACAGAAGGTTTAACCTAACACCTGTGTTAACTTGTATCTTTGAATTGTTTTGTTATTGATATATTTGAGCCTGTATATAGCTGACAGTGTGAATTTGTTAATATGAGAGCAAGAATGCTCAGGTTACTGTTTCTCCATGCTGTAACACTGTTTTTCATATGAATTGTTCAACTTTGCCATAGCAATAATATCAGCTTACCCTCACTATCATGGCTGCCTATTACACGGAAAACCTCTTATCATCTCACAAACTCTTTTGTTAAATGGGCCCTCAAATTACCTTTCGACTGCTTCTCTGAATGTCATATTATCTATGATAAGCAACTTGTTTAAATCAGTAATAAAGCAACTCTTCTTTGCTCACTGTTTCGATAAATTATCTCAGTTGTGGCTATCACTGCAGACTTAATGAGACCATTTACAAGAATAAAACATTCTATTCTTCTCAGTGTCAAACAAAAGGTCAATGGTCAACCATGATGTCCTGACATGTTTCACTATTTATCTGGTCAAACACATGCATTGAAACTGAGCTGAGACTCTTAGCCTTCATTCCTCTCAAGTCTGAATCTTATAACCTAGGTTTTATTATCTTTCCCAAGTCTTTGCCATTGTCTCATGTGGTCAGAATGGCTGAACAGAGATCTATCATTTTGTTTAACTCACAATCCATCTTCCATGATCATCGTTTAGCTTTACTGCAATTTTGCATGCGTAGTGAGTATTATTTTGCACAATTCCTGCTACTTCCCAACTACAAAGAATGTGTTGTTGGATAAGTATATCTGCCTATATTCTCAGTACCATATTGCAACTGCCTGCCAAGATAAGCACGTATATTTATCTTTAGCGTGCCTTTGACATTGTGATCAGCTTCTATAGGTGCATATTTCACCTCTGTACTGATGTAAATCAGCATCTAGATTCTTAATACTGTATCAGGCACTGCCTCTCCCCTGAGCATCATTTTTATTTATTTCATTTATTTATTTATTTTACTGGGAAAAGTCCGAATGGGTAGTTGCCTATTTTCAGTGAAGGTCCGAGGAGAAAAGCTCCAAACTCTAGCAAAACATTTTAAGAACAATAAATTTACAAGCTTTGAAGTGTTACAACACATTTACAGTTTAAACAATTACAACATATTAAATATAATATAATAACATTGGTTAAGGCTAGAATATATTATATATAACAATGATTTATTATTGAAAAGTTTATAATATGTACAGGAATGGAATATGATATGAGAGGATAGGACAAGATAGTTGCAAGTTTATTTATTTATTTACTTTTCTTTACCTGGATAGTCTAACTGGGTGTGAGCCCATTTTCACTGGAGGCCCAGGGAGAAAAGCTCCAGAAACAGATACAGAAAGTTTTGAAAAAACACAAAATATATATATATATATATATATACATCATAGGTGAACATTTTTAAAAACATAGACTATTCATATCAGATGTTCATCGAATTACAGAGGCTTGATTAATTATGATGTATTACGATATGTACTAAAAATTGTATAGAGGTCCAGTTTGTTCATTCAGTCTTTCAATTAACAGAATAGCAGGAAAGCAAGCACACTGCAGGTAGAGAGAGGTAAGATTACCAACACTGGATACATTACAATGGAATTATTGAGACAAGGTGTTAGGTCGAGTGCATTGAAGGGAAAGGCGGAGTTAGTAAAGAGGAGAGCCTAGGAGGGAGGAAGATAACAGGGGTGAAAAAGATTTTAGGTAGATAGGGGAGCAGACAGGTTGCAGTAGTGTTGTCGCCTCGCAGCAAGACGTTGTGCCATTCGATTCCCAGCTAGAGCATCTTCTGTGTGGAGACATGTGTGAATGGGCGTACCTTGGTTGAAGGATGTGCGTCAGGGATGGCAAACTCGGCACGTAAAAAATCTACTGCCAGTCATTAGTGGACCGGAGTTCCGCTGTGACGACCCCTAACCAGGAAAAGCTGAAAGACACAAACAAAGGGGAGCAGACAGGGATGTTAGTGAATGCTAGAATGGAGCAAAGTAAGTCTAGAGAAGTTAGATTGATAAGTTGAGATTTCTAGGGGAAGTAAATGGGAAACGTAATAAGTAAGTAACTTGGGAATACATGTTGAGAGCAAGTTGCATAGCTGAAAAGGCTTATCCTGAACAGGTGCATGAGCACAGCCAATTGTTACAGATGAAGTATTTTAGGACATTTTTTTTCTGAGTTTAGATAAAGAGTCAGGTCAGTTTGATAGAAGTTTAAATTTGAGAGTCAGGGAAAAAGAGACTGACAGAAGTTGGGAAGTGAGAGAAGATGGGGGAGTAATTAGGAATAAGGCTAGAGTAGGTAATTATTCATATTAACGGTTAAAGTTTAACTTGGGGTGGAAAAGGACCAGAACCATATTTTGTCTAGGACGTTTTATACAGTGTTTTTTTAAAGCACTAAAGAGAGGGAATTTGAACTGATTGATATAGTTATAGAGTTCCAGGCTTTGGAAACATAATTTGAGTACACGGCATGCCCATTACATTTGAATAGTTTGTGGACAGAGAAATGTTTTTGGTCATGAGTTCATAATGACTGAGTGGGAACATAGTTATGTAGAATAGTATTTAGTGAGGGAGATGCAGATGGATACTGGATACTTTTATAGATGGTAAGAAGCTGTGTATATGTTAGTTGATTTGGTAGTTCTTACCAGTTTAGGCTTTTCAAAGCTCTGCAGTGGTGGGCTCTGAAAGAGTTATTACTGCAAATTTAGCAACTTTATTACCTTTATCACAGCATTGTTCAGGAAGGAAATACCATAAAGTAGTGAAGGGACGAGGTAAGTAGCAGCCAGAGTATTTTTAGTTGCATTGGTGAACGTTTTGGCTATATAAACCATCCCTTGTTTTTGATGATTGCTTTATGCCATTTTTTACATAGAGGTGAAATTTAACATTATCATCAACTATCATTCCTGAAAAGTGGTAGTGTATTATTGTGAGACAGAATTTTAAAATTTGTTTTTTTTTTCATGAGGGAGGGATTTGTGGAAAAAAAAAAGTGGGTGCTTTTTGGGTTGAGCATGAGTTATGCATTACAAATTCATGTTATGGCAGCTGATAAAACACCCTGAGTAATTTTTTTAGAGATGTCTGATGTGCATATCAGTGTAGCATCACCTACATATTATAGTAGGATAGCCTCTGGTGTGGATGCGTAGAGGGTGTTGGTAAGAATATTAAAGAGGAGGGGACCAAGGATAGAGCCTTGAGGTATCCCAGTGGTGACTGGGAGGTATGAGGAGAGGGTGTGAAGTGCCATTTTACTGACTTGTAACTATTGGAAATGTAGTTTTTGAATCATAGAAGTACTGGGTGAGATAGAACTAGTGTGGACATTTGAATTATTTAGAGGAGGTATGGGAATTGAAACAGAAGCACTCTTGACTACACTGTCAGTGTTTCAGGGTCAACATTTACAATGTTAAGCATGTCACATCTCCATTCAGTTACACAAAACACATTCATTGCTGTAGAAAAATGGCTTAATGAAAACCAGTTTATTCTAAACTCTAAAAAACTAAACTCTTACTGTTCCTACAAGATTATTCTCACACCACAAATCCACCTTCTCCATCTTGTCTCTAATCAACACAGTTATCAAAGTTGATCCACATACTAAACTCCTGGGCACCATAGTAGATGCAAATTAGAAGAGCTGCAACAAGTATCCAATAAACAAAACACAAACGGTGAGAAAAATACACCTTTATAACAGCAAAGCTTTCAGGTTACACACCCTTCCTCAATACTAATACAGGATCCAATAAAACAAACCAATTTAAATAGGAGTCAGTATCAGTCACATGACATACAGCCTAAAAATCATGTGACAGTTTTAAAATTTCACACAACTAATAAAATATGACATTTATACATATATATATATATATATATATATATATATATATATATATATATATATATATATAAATTTTATACACATATAACAAATACAATTGTGCAATGGGTTCATATATAACATTTAGCATAACTTAGTATGCTGTATCTTAATTAAAACTGGTTTCAATGTAACAGCAGAATTCAAACCAAGTACATTATCAGCTGATAGCCTTAACATCCATTCATATTCTTTTATTTCTAGAAGGTTATCGATATCACCCCCCCTGTTTGATGTATATACCATATCAATAACCCTAAATCTAAATCTATGTTCAGTATTATGAGTACTTATGTGTTTATATAAAGCATTTTTTTCATTTGCCCTTCTTATCTCAGATTTATGCTCAGTGATACGCTCTTTTAACTTCCTAGTTGTTTTTCCTACATAGAACGATGAGCATGCAGTGCAGGTTGCTAAATATACTACATTATTACTAATACATGTAGCTGCTACATTAAATGTATAAGTCTTATGCGTTATAGGATGAACAAATGTGTTATTAACACTACCATTTACAATATCACTACAACAGCTACAATTCATGCAGCTAAATGTGCCATGCTTACAGGAGTTTCGTTGTGCATAATTTTCTTCTTTAAAATCTTTATAGCATAATCTGCTCTTTAGTGTTTTCATATTCCTATATGAGAAATATGGTTTACTGCTTAAAACAGCCTTTATGTCCGTAGATGCCATCAAGACTACTCAATATTTTTGTATAATTCATTTAACTAAATGTGTCATAGTGTTATAAGTTGTCACATATCTGATTTTATCTTCCTTCAGTACATTCTTACTAAGATCAGATATAGGTTCATCTGCTGACAAAAATGTTACCTTCAGTTTTGTCTGCCTGTCAGCTATAGTATTAGCTTTAATAGCTGTTAGTAGTTCAAAATCATATCCACTACTTACAAACTCATCAAATGTTTCTTCTAACTGAGATAAAAAACAAGAATCATCAGTATTCAGTCTACTAATTCTACGAAATTGTGCCATCACAATACCTTTAAAGATGTGGGGGGCGTGCATACTGGTACTATGTATATATCTGCCTGCATGAACTTCTTTTTTATGCACAGTTGTATTGATCGAACCCACCTTTAACTCAACCTTAACATCTAAAAAGGTTATAGAACTATCTGAATAATCCATTTTAAATTTTAAAAATTCAGTGGTATTATTCAGATAATGTATATATTCAGTTAATTCTATAGTGGACCCTTTCCAAATTAAAAAGCAATCATCCACGAAACGTTGATAGAAACAAACATTCTTATTCAAGGAATCAGTACTATTATAAATATATGTCTTTTCCCACTGAAACAAAACTAGATTTGCATAAGTATTAGCTACTGGTGTGCCCATTGCCACACCAGTAAGCTGTAAATAAAATTGTTTGTTAAACAAAAAGATGTTATTAGTTAGTACTATGTCTAACAAAGAACATATATTTTCTATACTTCTCGCTATACTTTTCTACATTCTCTTCCACTAGGAACGATTGCGATACAGACAGATAACATGTCAAGTTGTGTGGTACATAAACAAACAAGAAGGAACCAAGTCTTACTCTCACTGTCAAGAGGGCCTAAGAGTATGGTAATGGTCAGTCTCTTCCCAACGTTTTCTGATAGCAACGCACATCCCAGGGAAATCCAGTATGATAGCGGACAAACTCAGCAGAGCTATTCTGATGCCTCACGAGTGGTTCCTAAAGCCGGAAGTAGCGGAAAAGATCTTTTGAAAGTGGGGCTAGCCTTGCTGTGATCTCTTCACCATGTCCATGAATGCCAAGTGCAGCAGCTATTTTGCCCTGATCCTCCCTCTAGGGGAGTCACCGAGGGATGCAATTGACCCCCGGGTCTCCTCTATGCCTTTCCCCCCTTTTCTTTGATTTCCAAATTCCTTCAGAAAGTCAGTTTATTGGGAAGGAATTTGATACTTATGGCCCCATACTGGCCTCATCAAATTTGGTTCCCCTATCTTTGGCCCCATCTCTAGGAGGAGACGTGGATTCTGGACACAGTTCCAAACCGTCTGACACATTCCTCAGGGACGCTCCATACATTGGTTCAAACCCTCAAGTTGACAGCTTGGCTGCTTCAGTTCCACACATAGCCAGGCTTCCTGACATTTCCCCTGCGGTGAATCATATTTTGATTTCATCTCATAAGGCTTCAACCAGGAAATTATACTCAAGCAAATGGAAAAGATTTTCCCATTGGGCCTTTTAACAACCACATTGATCCTTTCACTACCCCTGTAACATCTGTATTAGACTTTCTGGCAAAGCTTTTTAATGAGGATGTAGCTGCAGCTACTATTCGTGTTCAACTAGCCGCCATATCCAACTATCATATTGGAGAAATGGGACTAATTATCATGTCCCACAGGCTTTGCAAAGCTTTCCTGAAGGGTACATTCTTACTCAGGCCTCCGGTCAAAGTACCCCCAGTGCCATGGGGCCTAAACTTTGTTTTATCCAGTTTGATCCTTTGTCCCTTTGAACCTGCATCATTCTGTGACCTAAAGTTCTTAACGTGGAAGACAACCTTTCTGGTAGCCATCACATCTGCTAGACAGGTATCAGAACTTCAAGCATTGTCAATATGGCTCCCTTACATGGTTTTTCACAAGGATAGAATTTCTCTGCAAGCAAACCCTTCCTTCCTACCCATAGTGTGCTCAGAATCTAATATGAATTAATCCATTGACTTACCAGTTTTTTTCCCAACTATGGCAACAGGGCAGAGTATAAATTACACCAGCTAAGTGTGCATAGACAATTACGTTTCTATCTAAACAGAACAAAGGATTTCAGGAAATTGGACCAGTTATTTATATCATTTTCAGACAAACAGAAAGGTGCCTCCATATCAAAGGTCACATTTTCAAAATGGCTTACAGATTGTATTACTTTCACTTACAAATCTCAAAACAGAGGACTTCCCGGAAAGGTAAAAGGTCACTCTACAAGGGCTATAGCAAACTCATCTGCCTTCCAGTCAAGGTTACCTATGGATTCCATTTGTGCAGCAGCAACATGGGTAAGGCCTCATACCTTTATTACTCATTACAAAGTGTATTTGGCCTCCAGGAACAGGACCTCCTTTAGATCCACTGTTCTGAAGAGTATTTTCCCTTGAGCCACCCAAGAAAGATGGTGCTAAGGACGCTGTCCCAACCAGTGAAGAATGAAGGCGAGACAGGACAACATAACATAAAGAAGTTATGTACTCACCATAACGTTCCATGATTGTTGTCCATCTCACCTTCATTCTTACATCACACTCTCCTTCCCCCAGTCTTTCACTCCTGGAGGACTGAGCGGTTCTGATTGGGATATAATGTTCTCTGACTCTCTTCATTAGTCTGTTTAGACATGTAAATATTTTTTTTTGACAGTAGGTCTAATATCTGCAAACAAAATCTGGGTAATCTTCCCTAAGCATGATGGGCTAGGACTACAGCCACGAGCCGGTGGAAGTCCTCGAGCTTTTGAATAGGCCAAGTCAGAACCGATGATCAGTTCCGAACCTAACCAGTGAAGAATGAAGGCGAGATGGGCAACAAACATGGAACGTTATGGTGAGTACATAACTTTTTTTTCCCTATGTTTTATGAAAATTTGTATGTAATTTCCTGGAGCTTTTTTCCTCAGGTCTCCACTGAAAATGGGCTTCTAGCTCAATTGAACCAACCCAGTTAACAAATGTCATATAAATAAATAAATACATTGACATACAATACATGAATTGAATGTCTAATGAGTGATATTCCACAGAGGGTATTTTCAATAATGCCTACAGAAAAAGAGAGAAGAAAGGTGAAGGGATGTTCATAGGTTAGTACTAAGCTAACTGCCCTTGTGGGCCATTTTAAGCCTAGCTAATTACCCAGTGTGAGAATCAAACCCTGTACTTTGTGTCTGTAAGGTAAACATCTTAACCGCTATGCCAACCTCCCACTGTTAACTGATATTAAGCTGTTCCACTGAAACTTAGTTTATTTGGACTTATGTTTCTCAGTGACTGAATGGAAATATCCCATGAAGATGTAAGTTAGTGCACTGGGTTAATGCTGGGGTTTCACATATCAAGGGTGCATCATTTGAATCTCTTTTCTTGCAGTTAGCATGGAGGATTAATGCTGTGAACTGAAATTCCAGTGATACAGGGTGTGATTCTGTCAGCCCTCATTTGCCTACTATGTGACCTTCAGCAAGTCATCTAACCAGACAATACTTGGGAGCAACTGGGGATTTGGGTTAGTCTCCTCAGTGGTCTTCTGGACTGCAAGCCTTGTAACTACCTTAGATATGATTTGGAAAACAAGTGCTAATATGAGCAGGTGGTATTATCCTGCCACCATATTTAGGTCCCACTAACTCTGTAAGAATGTTGGACAGATGCCACCATATTAAGGTACCACTAACTCTGTAAGAATATTGGACAGATGCCACCGTATTAAGGTACCACTAAATGTAAGAATGTTGGACAGATTAAAAAAAAACTTTCTTCAATAACTGTTTTTTTTTGCAATATTTGAAGGGCTCATGCAAGATTAAAAAGACTGTATATATTAATCTCCTAGTTCCTAACCACTCACTGGATTTAAAAAAGATTGGATTGCTAATATACAGCAAAGACAAACTTTCGAAAATGCAATATGATGGAGGCACCTCTACCAAAGGAGCCCAGAAAATGTATTTTCTATAGATTTATCTTACTCATCTGAAATATTAATGAAATTAAAAACAAACAGGAGGTAGAGTGAAGGTGGGGACTGTAGGAAAGACTGTTAAGCGCTGATGATGGTAGACATTATATTATGGGTTTTCCTCCGGGTACTATAAAACTGAGTGCCTGAGGTGAACTGATCTCTGCTGCAGTAGGTAAAGGGCAAAAGGGAACCAATAGAAAGTGCACCTGGAAACCTGAAATACACAGCTGACACTGTACTTAAACGAATGTTTCCTCCAGCAAAGTGCTTTAAGATATGCAGATATATAAAGGATTACTGGCTACCTCCTAGGGAATGATGTGGAATTAAAATAATCATTACAACACACAGACTTGGAGAGAAACACTGGACCCAACACAGATCAAATAGCCAAGTTTTAAATTCAGGAGGTAAAGGCCAATGTGGTGCAAATCTAGAAGCCCAGAGAACAGTAGCTGTACAACATTCAAGCCTTCTCAAACTACTGCACCATTCATTTTGCAGAACAAAAGAGAAGATATCCCAACTCTTACAACACATAAGAATTTCTAGGTAAGATTACCTTCCAATCACAAGGTTAAGCAGAAAACTCCAAGATCATGATAACTATCTAAATAATTAAAACTCTTAGATCTTAAACTAACGTGTTCCAAAGCAGAGAGGAACCTGAAGAAATTCTACAATGATCAGTAACAACTAATGCTTTCATTCCCTCTCTTTTTTGTTAAATGAATGCTGCAGAGAAATGTCACTATCAGACCATGTTTGTATGAAGAATTAGTCTTGGTAATTCCCAGTTGGAGAAATGATCCAAAACTCTAAAGGTGTTACAGATCTGTATTCCTTCTGAATAAAGACTATAATCTCTTTTGTCCATCTTTATAAAATGACTTCAAAATGATAATACAAAATGTTTCTCAGATACCTAGCAAGCTACATTACATGTCTACTGCCTCTGAACAATATTCAAAAGAAAGATCACCTGCTTGAATTCATGTCAAGTGGGACAAACCCCTTTCAGTTTGTCTTTATATCAGAGTGCAAGAAATTGCAAAGACACTTCTGCAGGCTCCTCAATCTGTTTCCAAACATTCTGTGTGCCACTAAATGACAAGAACACCTCCAGGGACTGATTTAACATATCATTAATATTTATATGAACTAGATCAGGGCATACACAAGTTTTCCCTCCCATTCTTAGTGACCACTACCGCTAAGAGTAACAGAAATACACCACCACTGCAATAATCATTAGTACTCATCCTTAGGCAAGTAGACAGAGACTGGCCATCAGGTTTTGGTGGTTGATTTATGTGTTTTTTTCTTTATCAAAGACTGTTAGCTGTCTGTAAAGGTGTAGTTGGGACGATTAGCTCTGCTCAAGAAAAGATCTTTATTTTAGTGCTGCATGACTGGCTAATAAACTGAATTATCGGTTCTAAAACAGAGTTGCTGTACTGAATGAAATAATTTTATTTACCATGTGATACTGTGTTTCCAATTCAAATGCATACAAACTCAGCCAGAATTTATGTTTGTTCAATAAAATTACCTTTTAAACGAAACACTGATTGTGTTTGCTGCCTTTACTTGTTAAAGCACCATTATTGTCTCCTGTAAAGAATACCACAATCCTATTAACTGCATCACTTCTTTCGGTAAATGGTACTGACCACACACCCCACTCTTTCTACAGTATAATGGATTCTCACATTGCAAGTGCTGTCTTCTATTCGACCTTAACTCATCACCTCACCCTACCCAGTCAACATTTAGCATCTGCCCCAGTCCTATTTACCCACTCTAGGTAAGTACATATTAAAAAAGTCGGCTTTCTAAATATTATTTTTAGTGCAATATAAAATACATTTAAGGGTTGTAGTAGTTAAATGAATATTCTGAGCAAATTTCATGAATTCTTCTTCCTTCCCCTCAATTTTATTAAAATATCATCAATAAAGTCCTGGTGTAGAATTAACTTCTTAACAAAATTACTCTTGTACACAAAATCTTGCCCCCCAAAAACTAAAAGTAAAATGTCATATGATAGGGATATATTGGTACCCATTACCACACCTTTAACTAAGTTTAAAATGCCTTTTAAATTTAGAGAAAGACATATAGCAAAATAAAAGACTAACAGTAAGACTATCAGTTACTGTTGTTTCCTTTGTGTCCAAGTGGTGACTGGAGAAATCTACATTTTTGCTGGTTATCAATTAAACTTTATGCTACCGTGGTTTGAATTTTTACTTTGCAAGAATGCCACATTTCCCATAACTGCAAATTCAAATGTTGATATGCCATTTTCAAAATGACCAATTACTTCATAAGCATCACTATTTTTTTAAATCATTTTAATTTAAGTGTTATAACTGCTAACATTCATGTCTATGCTTACCCCTTTATTAGCTTTTATATAACGTAAATCATGCCTATTGCCCACATTAGCTAATACCTTTCTGTCCGCCAAACTCAGGTTGTAATATTATTTCATGGTTTTCTCATAAGTGCATTAATAAAATTTTCAATACATGTGTGCTCAAAATTCCAAAGTGGGCTGCAATACAAGATTAAATGAGTTTGGCTTTTTAAAGATAAAATCTTTTTCAGGAGGCAGTCTATCAGGTAATAATTAGCATGAATTCCATTTCCTTATGTACAATTTAAAATCGCACCCTGGCCATGCTATACTTCCGGTTCTAGAAGATCACAACCAGATACATAATGGGAAGGTAACAAACCTAGTTAACAATAATCGACCCAGAAAATCCCAAACTAGGTGCTCTGAGGAAGCAGGATACCAATTCCGCACAAAATATATATTGTTACCTGTGAGTGGACTAACGGGGGAGGTGTGTCCTTATCGGTTCTTTTAAACTGTTGTTTAGTTATCTTATTTTGGTTTTGATGATGTCTTAATTTTGAAAGACGAAAGCACTTAACCTTCTTAGTCTGTTCAAAGTGTTTTAGCATGTTTAAAGTGTTTAATAAAATTATTCTGTGCGGAGTTGGTATCCTGCTCCCTTGGAGGTCTTAGGTTTGGATTTTCTTTTTCTTTTCCAGTTCTAGACGATAGTAAAAAGGACATGCCCCAAGGGAGCAAAGATAATTCAGTATTACTTAATATATAGTCACTTAAATTAATGATATAGGAACAAGGAAAGGACTAGTTCCTTCTTCATGTCCCAAATCCATATCTCCTTGATGTTCATATTGCAGTTCACTCATCTGAATTGTACTTACCTCTGTGATAGTATGAACTAAGTTTGTTTCACTCATAGAATACTTAGCATTCAAAAAATGTTCTGCATTACTCAATGGTGCAGTTAGTATATATGTTGTTTCTTTCTTCCTTGGCTGTCTGCGAAATGCTTGCTGTACCATCTGAGTGGTCCATGTCCTTCTGTGGACAATATTGAATACTCTATGCTTCCTTAGTGGACAGTCATTGATCTGCAAGGTGCTTTTCTTCCATCTTTTACTGTTGTAGACCTGTGAGTAAATTTATACTCAGAGACATTCTGGTTAGTGGATTTCTGACCAATAGTATCCAGTGATTCTTTGATTACATATACCAAGGCATTTTTATAATCTTAGTAGTACCTTTGACATGTTTTCTGTTTACATGATCTGATCTCCTTTTTATGTTGATGCAGTCTAAAAAAGTACTGCAAATATTTGCTTTAAAAAAAGTAATATACAAGTGCTTGGAGATCTCACTATGTAATTATTTCAGTCTTTAATTTCAGCTCATCAACCTGCTTGCAGCTGTGTTTTACTAAAATATCCATAAGCTAACACTCTGTTTTATGAAATAATTGAACCAAATCTTACTCCTGGTCCGGGCCTTTAGGAGATTATTGAGTGTTCAAATGTGAGCAGTGTCAGTGTTGTTGTGAGCACAGGACTCGGACTGAAAGGAATGCATGAGCCCAGGAGCGGCCTTAGGTGAACTGGTGCCCTAGGCAAAAGGGCTCTATGGCGCCCCCCACCACACCACCCGGTGTCCCCATCCTGGTATACCTACACCAAATAAATACTGGAAAAGTGCCCCTGCTAGAGCAGTGCCCTAGATGGCCGCCTGGTTGGCCTATGCCTAAGGCCAGCTATGCATGAGCCCACTAACTGTAACATACACCTAAAGCAGTTTCCACATATCCCTCCTGATAACCTTACCCAGGAAAAAAAGGTTGAAAATTTGGAGGTAGCTCTCAAAGACTTTCAGATCTAAAGTAGGTTTCCAAAGAATGGGGGAAAAAAGCTTCCTCTGAGATAACTGAAACCCCAAGCCTCAAAGAAGATACAAAAGTTTGAAAAATCAGTGGACCAAGAATATCAAGACTACCTGGACCAATCTTGATGGGCAAGGATCCAGCCTGTTAGTCATATAATGCATAGAAGAAATGAGAACCAAGACCATATCATAATTCTAATATTGAACATCACTAAAGAAAAAGGGCAAATCAACTTCTGTGGAGCCAACTGTTGTTACAGGAGATCTCACAGAAGCAACCTTGTCAATGAAGAACTGAGTAGCACTCACTCTTAGGTACAGATAAGGCTCTTCTGGTGGTGATACCTGCTGGGCTGCACGACTCCATAGGCCACTAAGGAGATCCAACTCTCTCTCTCTCTAGACACAAATGCTACCTAATTATATACTTGAAGTCATGCCAGACAATATATGTAGCCTACCTGGGATACATATTTAGTGCACATAGGTCATCTAGAGTTATGTCATCCATAAGAATCTTGCAAATACAGATTACTGCTTTTCTTGGTGAAGGAAACCTGACAGCAGTGTTTAAAGCTCTGTTTCAATGTCCCATTCAGCCACGGACATTATAGATTCATAGATTCATAGATTAGTACTAGGCTAACTGCCCCTGCGAGCCATTTTAAGCCTAGCCATTTATCCCCTGTGAGACTCAAACCCTGTATCTTGTGTTTGTAAGGCAAACACCTTAACCATTAGGCCACCCTCCCAACCCCATGCCTAGTTAGAAATCATTTTGAAAAAAGAATAAACCTGGAATGGAGCTAGCAGAAGTGGTTATTTCTTTTGAAAAGTTCACATGATTATCACATATCTTGGTTCTTTCATGCTTCACTGTTTGAAGGACAGACC
>NC_056749.1:344926479-344948979 GCF_019279795.1 Protopterus annectens
TGTCATATCTGTTAGTACTAAGTCAATATACTAAACCATGAAATGAATAGTGTAAAAGGAATGGTATGAGTGACAGCTTAGTGTACTTTTTGTTTCAGTGGTGGAACAGTTATTGTATGCAAACGTGCAAACAAAAAGGCACTATTGGGTATAAAACCACTTCAAAAAATAATAAAGACCACTGGCAGTAATAAAAGTCCACAAAGATTTGATTCAAATGGACACGTTTTTGATGAGTTTTTTTTTTGTCTGAGGAAGTTTTGTTCATGAAGCAAGATGAAGGTGCTTACTTCATTTGTCTTTTTGGGCTAATAAACTCTCTTTGTGGAATTTTTATTAATGCCAGTGGCCTTTATTATTTTTTGAAGTGGCACTGTTGTGTATGGCAGACGTTAGGTTGCACAAGAGACTGGCAGACTGTGTCCTACATTCATAGATAGGGTATGGAGGGGATACCTGTTTATTTCCTCCATTTTGCACTAGGATATGCAGTAGGTAATATGTGTCTACATCTCCTCCATAGTGTTTTACCTTTTGCATTCTAAACACTAAATCTAACCTTAATTCACTGAGTGTATATCCATTCTCATACATGCAGTTCAAATAATAGCAAAAACATTGGTCCACATTTTGGATCTATCCTTGAGTACAGGAAATACCTACACCACAATTTAAGCATTCTTTTATCATTCCCGTCCCAAAATAATATTTACAAAGCTCATCAAGTGATTAAACATTCATTTTTGATCATTTTGATTCTATACTTTATCACAATATTTCAAAAGATCAATTATACACCAGCATTTAAATATATTAATAAATACAACATTTTGACTGAGCATCACTATGGTTCTAGGGGTCAGATCACACTCACTAACAACATTTTCTCTGCCTTGGAGAATGATTTATTTGTAGGTGGAATCTTTACAGACATAAGAATAGCGTGTGGACTACCAAATCATTTTGACAAAGCTAACAACACAGGAATTCATCTTAACACCTTGCTTTGCTTCTTAAATTACCTGTTTCACAGAATCTTCATAGCTCAGACAAGAAAGCAAAATACTATGAAGGGTAACATCTCCTCAAGTGTTCCACAGGGTTCCATACACTGCCCTATTTAGTCTAACACTACTGTGACCATTAACTCTTCCACTATAATAACACTTGCCAATGATATAATGTATCACAGAACACAATCTGCAACAACTCATACCAAAGATGAACTCCAGAAGGATTTTAACAGTATATATATATCAGTGGTTTCTTGTTAACAACCTACCACTAAACACCTCTAAAGCAGCAAAAAGGCTATTTGGCACACCTTAGGTATCAGAAAGCAGCACCCCCTTTCACATAACCATTCTGTGCAACATTCAAATTCTGCCTTAATTTGAATCCTAACTTTTCTTTAAAAATCTACAATGAAATCAAACAGAAAAGGCTAACATGTAGCTAAGAGCTGAGTATTCTATTGATAAATATGTCAGCCCACCTGCTAGACATGCCTTGGCTGTTGATGTACTTATTGTATGTTCTTTCTGTTGCTACACCAAAATTCAGATTATGTTCCACCTTATCTAGCTTTCACTTTTCTCTGTCCTGAGTATGAACACCACCATATATCCATAAAAAGCATCCAAAGGTGCATATATACTATTCATATAAGGTAAAATAAGCTAACCCATCACCTTACAGCTCTTCAGTTTTCATAGAGTAAACATTTGAATCCATCATGACCACACCACCACCATATTTATCCACCTTCACAAACTGAAGGTGAGACGTATTTTTTCAATTCTGTTGGTGTATTCCTTTGTTAAGCTGAAAAATTAAAATACATATTTTGAAGTTTATTGATGAGGGAAGATATGTTATATACATCACAGCATTCTTCAAAAAAAAGTAGATATTAAAGCAGGATTATAAAGTAAATGGTTTTCAAAATACACATCTGGCAGACAGTCAAAAAGATGCATCTTTTAAAGCATACTGTAAATGTAGTTTTCTAATGTACAAGCTAAGCTCAAACAGAAGATTTTCCCAAGCTGTTGATATAAAAGTGAAGCATGTAGACAGTACCTTACATTTTATGAAGTTCATAGTCTAGTCTTAGAACTCAAGTTAAACATTAGTATTCTTAGGGATGCAGTTGTTGGCTATGTTTTCTTCGTCTCCCTACCAGATGTTTGTCTGTTATGCTGATGTACTTATGAAGTCCACATTGTATGTTGCTGTTGGACCTGAGATCTTTGTTCCTTTCCAAAAAGAATATTTTGGGTCTCACAGTGCTCTGTGCTCTATTTGATCTGTGATCTCCATGGCATTTGCCCTATTTGGGGCTATTGCTGTAAAAAAATTCCTATATCATCAAAGGCAGAACTGACTTGATTGGAGAAAGTAGTCAGAAGACCTATCTTCCAGAGCAGTGGATACACTTTTCAATCTTCTTTATATCTCATAGATAAAGTTACTAAGAGACCCTTGAAGCATATACTTGAGCATAACTATGACATTAAAATGAAAAATACCAGCAATGCAATAACTAAATACAAGTGTGTAGTAATGTGAATATTTTTTATAACTGACAACATGACTGCATCCCAGAGGCGGTGATTCTGATAATCTGTTAGAAGTCAAGGATTTTTGATGTTATTTGAAATAATTGTCAGCACATGAAGTGCTTCCATTATGCTTTCAATAATGTGATGAATGTATTTTAAAATATTTTGCTTTATGTTTGACATATCTATCTATATATGTATATACATATATATATATATATATATATATATATATATATATATATATATATATATATGGCTCCCTATCACATTATCAAAAGTTCAAATCTCCTAAGATGATATGGCCCAGTCCATATCGCCAAAGATTCGAATTGCCAACAATTGTGTATTGGGATCGCTGTACAGTGTGGAACCCGGGATTTGCCATTTTCTTTACTGTAGTGCGATCGAGGAGTTGGTATATTTAAGTTGTAGGGGGTGTGGGGGTTACAGGGAGGCTTGTCCCCCTGCAAAAATGTACAGGTAAGTTGTTCTGTGTTTTTATCACTTTTTCGGCAATTCAAATCTTCGGCGATATGGTCTCAGCCATATCATTTTCGGAGATTTGAACTGTCGGCGAAGTGATAGTGATCCATATATATATGTGTGTATGTATGTATGTATATATATATATATATATATATATATATATATATATATATTATATGATTTTTATAGTGTTATTACTTAATTTCACTGTATTTTAAATGGAGCTGGTTCAGTTAAATGAAGTTCTCTTATGTAAGCTTTTTTTGGGAGTATGATTGTTCGTTGACTCTTAAAATTATTTCCAACAAAGTTGGTATACTAATTATATTTCTTTGTTAAGTGACAGTAATATATCAATGGGTATAAGTTTTTAGGTGGATACTAGGCTAACAATCTATGTAGCCCAAATGTGACCCATAATTTTGATTTATATTTGATTTACAGGGCGTGGTTTACTGACGGCTTCTGTCCATCAGAGACACAAGAGCTAAACCAGCAGTAAATTTCAGATTACCCAGACATTGGTCCAAATTGGGCTTAAATAGGGATAGAAAGTCTTTTTCCAGAAAATGGGAATTCTCTGAGAAACATTTCTGTCTCTCCAACATGTCCTATTTATGTTGCAAGCAAACTTTAGTTCTTTTAATCTAGTGGTTCTGATGCTATTTGTTCTGTGAATGTGCAAATGAGTAACAAAACAGGATCCAAGGATACTTTGTATGCCAGGAAAAGATCACCTCCCAGAAGTCTGCTTGATACAGAGTAAAGAGACAGGGCTTTGAGGTGATCAAAATAGGACATTATGTTTACTCCCTGTATTCTTTTTGTAAGGAATCTTTGCAGAAGTTCCAGTTACTGCATGTGTCTGGTCAGGTACATACTGAAGGGGGCATTTTACACTATGATGGGCCTGATAAGGACCAAGTACAGTGATATAATGACATCTCTGGACTTACATGCCATGTGCTTGCTTATAAGTTAAGTATAAGCAACATAAATTAATTTTCTTACTACCCTGGACACATGTTGGTCAAAGGTTAGGTTACTGTCTACATGAGTTCCCAGATTCCGCTGTGAATCAAATTTAAAGAGTGTTTCATTGATGACATAGTTACCCCAAGTGTCAGATTTCCCAAAAGGTACCATAATGCATTTCTTAGTAATGAGTTTTAAACCATGGCTTTGGCACCAAGCATTTGTCTGTATTAGACCTTTCTGAAGGGTGTTCCCATCTTGGGAGGATTGAATGACTGCTCCCAAGTTGGAAACATCTGCAAACTTGCTTAGCCAGTGGCCTTTGACATTGGCTTTGACATCTGACAAGTAGTTAGCACAGAGCCCTGGGGGACTACATTGATGACCAGCCTCTTTGTTATTCTAACATCCTGGGTCCTATCAGTGAGACAGCTAGCTATCCAGCATGTTACAAAGGGGTTTATACCTAGTTCTGTAAGTATGCTGACAAATGCTCAAGTGGAATACTGTATCAGATGATTTAGCCATATCTAGGTAGGTAGTATGCACAGCTTTCTCCTCATCCATTGCCTTAGTGATCTTTTCAAAAAAGTTCACCAGATTCAGTAAGCATGACCTTCCTTTGACAAAGCCAGACTGGGATGGATCCAGCGTCTGGAGGTCTCCTATGTTCTTGTTGATAATTTCCATGATAATTCTTTCCTTGGCTTTGCAAATAAGACTTGTTAGATTAATGAGTTTACAGTTTCCAGGGTCTATTGAAGGTCATCTGTTATGAAGAGGGATGACCGTCACAGTCCTCCATTCACATGGCACAAAGCCTATTTTAAGACTACAGTTAAATAATGAGTCCAGTGGTCCTGATAAGTCATATTTTAGACTATTGAGGAGGCATCCTGGGATGTTATCAGGGCACAGTGAGGCCACGATCTTGGCTTTACAGAGTGTGGCCAGTACATGCTCCCTAGTTATAGTTTGAGGGGTTATGTTTGAGGGTATTACTGGAGGGATGGTATGGGGTGTGGGGTAAAGTTGGAACTGAAGTTTTCCACTAACAGTTTCACTATGTCACCAGGCTCTGTGAATGTGGCATTATTAACCATCAGTTCAACCTATTGCTGTGTGCTGCCCTTGAGGTTTCTGACACAGCTGTAGAAGACCTTATGGCTATCTTTCACCTGGGGGATATCTTAAGCTCAAAATTGGCTTTGCTTGACTTAATTAGCCCTCTTAGTTGCCTATTTACTTTGATGAGAGAGTTTTTATCTTTAGGGGAATTTCCCTTTGTGGTATTTTGGCCATAATTTGTTCCTTTTATTCTATATGCTGATGGATTTGTGATGCCAGCAGGGTGGTTTGTTTCTGGGGCTGGATCTGGGCTTTCTTCAGGTATGTACAGCAGCCACTATGCAGCCATCGACATGGCTGTACAGAGTTTCTGAGAGAAATTAGCGTAGTCTGTTCTTGGAGATTTGGAGAAGCACTGAATTTTGACAAACCATAACTTAATAACAGGTAGTTTGCCTTGAAATAGGTCCTAACTGTTACTGGTTTTAATGCGATTACAGAGTTGATTTGAATTTCAAAGGAGACAGCTTAATGGTTGGACCTTACCAGGAAGGAGGAGACATGGGGGGGGGGTGTATTCTCCCATATTTGTAAGCATGAGGTGAAGTATGTTGGACCCTCTAGTGGGCGTGTTCTCTATTTGGTCAAGGGTGTTAGTATTTACAAAGTCCATGAATCTTTGTGCCTGTAGTTTTGAGGCTGGGTAGGATTCCCAAACTATAGAGGGGCAATTAAAGTCTCCCATGAGTAGATCATTAGGTTGGATGGTAAGTGTCTGAAATTATGATATCCAGTTCTTGGGATATTATGGGGAAACAAAGTCTTCTGTGGGAGAAAGAATGACAGAATGAAAAATTGTCCTCTCTACAGTATGTTTCTGCAGTAATTGTAGGGTTTAACAAATTAAAAACAATAGTAACAGTGTAGAATATCAGAAATTGTTTAGTACATGCATAAAAGTTTGAGATGTATTGAAATCTGTATTTTTTCATTTCCTATGCAAGGTAGTCATTTAATAATTTCATAAAATTTTAAAGTAAATGTTCTAGTATTATTAATTGATAATAACATGAATGAATGACGAACGAAGGTCAGCAGGACTAAGACAGAATATGTGTGTGTGAATGAGAGGGAGGACAGAGGAATGGTGAGGATGCAGGGAGTAGAGTCGTCGAAGGTGGATGAGTTTAAATACTTGGGATCAACAGTTGAAGTAATGGTGAGTATGGAAGAGAGGTGAAGAAGAGAGTACAGGCAGGGTGGAATGGGTGGAGAAGTGTGTCAGGAGTGATTTGTGACAGATGGGTACCAGTAAGAGTAAAAGGGAAGGTCTACAAGAGGGAAGTGAGACCAGCTATGTTGTATGGGTTTGAGATGGTGGCATTGACAAAAAGGCAGGAGTCAGAGCTGGAAGTAGCAGAGTTAAAGATTTGCACTGGGTGTGACAAGGATGGACAGGATTAGGAATCAGTATATTAGAGGGTCAGCTCAGGTTGGACGGTTTGGAGACAAAGTCATACAAGCAAGATTGTGTTGGTTTGGACGTGCTGAGGAGGAATGATAGATATATTGGGAAAAGGATGCTAAGGATGGAGTCAGGTAAGAAGAAAAGAGGAAGGCCTAAGGTAAGGTTTATGGATGTGGTGAGAGAGGACATGCAGGCGGTTGGTGTGACAGAGCAATATGCAGAGGACAGGAAGAAATGGAAACAGATGATCCGCTGTGGTGACCCCTAACAGGAACAGCTGAAAGAGAAAAAGATTAATCGATAATAACATTATTCAGTAAAAAGTCTCTACTGAAGTAAAATACGTCTTCATGGAAGAAGTACTAAAACACATACTACTTTAAATATTGATAGCCTCAGTAACAACTCATGCTAATCACTGATGAGTGTTATTTCAGGAACCAAATGAATAAATGCTGGCTATAAAATGTCAGACCCCCCCCCTAAAAAATAAAGTAATAAGGGAATAAGTGTAAGATACCCATTGATATACAACCCCCCTGCCTCATCAAAATTTCTAAATCCAAATACTACAGGGTTAGGCAATTAAATTTAAAGGGCCAGCATGGTTAGAAACTGAAAAATAACATTTTATCATATTCTAATCTGCCGAGTAGTATTGCTGCTACTGCACTAGTCATCAGGACATAAGGATAAATATTCCTTTATATTTTTATATACTTTCCCCTCAATATCTAATGATGAGGCATCCCCTACTATTGGAAAGTCCCTGAACTAGGGTAAGACCCAGCAGTGGGCATCATTATATAGGCAGCCATGAAGGCCTGAGTGAAAGAATGTAGGTTCTGAGGGATTTCTACAAGCCCTGGCTACATCCCTGGTTGGCTGCTTTTGGCAGTTGAATCACTGCAAAGTACTATGTCCTTGCCATACATGTGCATGCTTCCATATACACAGCTGTCACTAGCATGGTAATACCAAGGACCACTGGACGTAAAGTAATACTCGAGCACTTTGATGCTTAATGTAGACGTCTTTAGAAACAAATTGACATAATGAGCACAACAACCAAATACATAAAACCATGTCATGACATAACTAAAACACACAACAACAAGTTATGTTTAGTTCTCCAACAGTTATAAAACTAAATCACTTTTTACCAATGAATAACTAATTAATAGTATGCCTACCTAAACAATAAATATACTGTTGCTTTGATTTTTTCCCACTTTGATTTTAATTTTTCTACATTTCTTGTAAATAACTACATGCTACCTTCCTTGTAAATAATTTAATGTTGTTGTTTGTCTTGCGGCTTTTCCCAGTTAGGGGTCACCACAGCGGAACTCTAGTCCGCTAATGATTGGCAGTTGTTTTTTATGGTGTCGAGTTGCCAGCCCGACGCCCAACCTTCAACGAAGGCACGCCCATTCAATGCATGTCTTTTGAACGCCCACTCGACCACGGGGAGGACATGCAGACTCCAGACAGAAGGCACTCCCAATCCAAGCCAAGAATTGAATGGGAGAACCTCTTGCTGTGAGGCAACAACACCACCGCTGCACCACCGCTGAATGTCCTTGTAAATAACTTAATGCTAACCAAATTTCTCAAATATATTGTTACTGCATTCTCAAAATACTGTACTTTTGCCTTTTATATATTCGTATTGTATATTTCTCTCTGTTTTTGTATTGTTAAGTATCTTACGACTTGAATTGTTAGTTTTTCAAAATTTTTTAATTACTTTCCTGGAACTTTTCTCCTCAGGTCTCGGCTGAAAAAGGGCTCTCTGGGCCCATTTGGACAAACCTGGTTAACAAATATAAAAATAACTAAAAATAAATATATTTTTAAAAGCTTTTCATGCTAATGCAGTTTTTATCCCAAGTCTTTAATTAGCATGCCGTCTAATTTGTTGTGGCTTTATTTTTAAATTCTAACCAGGAAACAGCATCATTCTTCTGCTCATTAGTCTTAAACTCCTCCTCCACCAAATAAATAAATAAATAAATAAATAAATAAACAAATAAATAAATGTATCATTCGACTGCCTGTTTAAACAGTGCATTAGTACCATGTTTGTTTCTGACTACATGCAAATGTGTATATATTCTTTACTGCAGCCTTCTTTTATTCCTTCCCATGAAAAATGTTGTGCAACTAACAGATAGCACAACAATGTATACAATATTCTATCAGAATTATTCTTAAAATGACCATTTAGCTTAAAACTTATTCTCAAAGATGGCATTACAGTGGTAGGACCCTTGCTGATGTATTGACAAAATCTGCAAAAGCCACACCCAAATGTTTTAATAATCGCAACACAGTCCCACCATAGTATGTCTCTCTTATCCATAAAAATGGAAGTAGTACCCAATTCCTGACTTAAACCAGGTTACCTTCATTAATATTCCAGTCAGTTTATTGTATTCTCAATTTAATGCATGACCTCTGTAAATACTGAGTGTCATGGCAAGTTATAGCTTTTTGGGGAGTGCCACCTCTTTTATTAGCCCAGATCAGTAGTTTAGACATTAAGGTGCAGGATTACCAACTGGTAGACCTGAGTTTGAAACCTGGTTGGAGCACAAGTGGGCAGTAGCAGTATCTGCATGGAAGAAGGCCTGACAATCTGCTTCTGTAATGTGCCAGGAAGACACTATGGGACCTACCCACAAAGTCAGCATGAGATGATTATATACTGTGTTTGCTTATCTGGAGGCAAATGATACATGCACTCAAGTCATTATGCCACAGGTACCAGTATGATACATAATAGTCTATGTAAACAACCTGAGGTGTACCTCCCTGGCCTGTATGAAGACACACATTATGGAGCTTTCAGACTATGTGTCTCAGGTTGGTATGAGCCTGGCAATGAGCAGCATATTACCATCACCAATTATGATTCCACAATATGAGCAAAAAATTATTGATTTCAACAACTGTCTGTCTTTCTGGTGTCATTCTAACGGGGTGTAATATTTGTCAGTTTCAGAGGACATGGACAGTAGACCATGTTACTTTCTCAAGGATAGTTTGCACATTTCCCCATCTAGCTTTTGAACACTGGCTAAGGCTTTGTGCTCCCCAATAGTGCATTTTTTTATGCAATGATAGTGCCTTTCTTAGGCAATGCCCAATTGACAAACCCACCAACATAGCAGAATCAACTCAACAGAACCTCAAGGTGTTACTACTCAATGCCAGGAGCCTAAATAAAAAAAAAAACTTCACTTGCTCCAAGCCCTCCTCACACTCAAGAATATAGACATCCGTGCAGTTACTGAGACATGGTTTAAAGCAGCAGAGAGTACTCCGACAGTGCAAGGTTCCAGTACCTTCTGCACTTTTAGACCAGTAGCTGCATAGACAAGGGCTAAAGTTAGAGGTGTCTCAATATATAACAGTGACAAGCATATCTCTAGGGTGGTCAAACAGAATGATGTGCTAGAGTTCTTCCACATGCAGATCACTATAGACAATATCCTGTACCATATCCTAGCCAGCTATAGGTCATCCTCCATGTTCCAAGAAGCTCACAGTGCATACTTAGATTTAATTGCTTTGTCTCTGAATTCACTTACAGTGGCAGAGTGCTGTGAATTGCTGGCTTCTTAGGCTTCCTCCAGAAATGCTGTCTGTATTTTCTTTCTTCAGTAATGAATATTCAATGTCACACAAACTCTGGGCCTCAACAGAGATCATAAATGAGTCTGTCACCTATTAAGGAACTGCATAGAACCTGTCACCAAACCATTTGTCTAAATCAGCCTTGAACTTATCAAGACTAGAGGCCTATCTAATCCATAGTGCTAATTCATTTGATTCAAAATGGTCTTCTCCTGAACTGAGACAGCTCTCTGGAATAAACTACCTGCAGAAACAAGGTATCAAGAAACTCTGTTAAGGTTCAAAAAGTCTCCTTCTGAGCATCTCTAGAAGGAAGTAGCCTGTAAACACCTTTTGAATAATTGATAAATTAAAAGATTCATTTAATTATCCTCTCTCACAAAAAAACAAGAACTAAACAGACAAAAAAAACCCTCCACAATAACGTAAAGCCAAGATCCTGCTCCACCGTAACCAGACAGTACCCAAATGGGTCTCCAGATAGTAGTATTTTGTAACAAAATCACCAACCAGCACTTATAAAAACAAATTGGTTTAATAAATCAAGCAGCTCTTTTATCCCATAACATATGGAACGTCTTCAGAATTAAAACACATCACCAAAGCAAAGTATAAATACCATCTATCAAACTCTAACCCCCTTAACTTTCAACCAACCATGACGTTTTCATTTTCATTAGTCAAGTGAATATTTTAAACTAAATTCATTCACATTTAGGTTAAAATATTCAGTGAAAATAAAAGCTCAGGGTTGGTTGGAAGTTAATAGTTTTAAGGGAGGTGGAGTTTGGTAGTTGGTATTTATACTTCGCATTGGTGGTTTTTTTAACTCTGAAGAAACTTTGTATGTTACAGGGATGAAAGCACCAAGTTCGATTTATTAAACCAATTTGTTTTTGTAAGTGGTGGTTGGTAGTTTTGTTACACAATACTATCTGGAAACCCAATCGGGTGCTGTCTGGTTATGGTGGAGCAGGCTCTTGGTTCACTTATTCTCTCTATCAATAATCCACTATATAACTGCTATTAACTATTATATTTAGCTACTACTGATGAACACAGCTTTTCAGGCTAGTATCCTGGATATTGATTCTCATGAACAATTCTTGGCACATATTTTCATATTGTGAATTGACTCTATTATTTTACATTTCTGGACTCAGTCCGTATGTTCTTCCTAATTTTTTCAGTTCAGTCACCAAGCTCATACTGTTGATGGATTGCATATTATTTTAGCTGATGATCTCTGTAATTTTGTACTTTCCAACTTATTTAAACACTATAGCTCACTAATATTTCTGTTTTTCTGCTTTACTGTGATGTCACTGCATTTGCTTCTGTTCCCGTTCTTGGTTGAAAAGGGTCTCCAGACCAGCCCACCAACCCTGTTACCAAAAGTAAAATAAATAAAAATAAAAATATTTCAAACATATAGTTCTTTGCAGCCTTTTTCCCAAAACATGTTACCCAGTTTTGTCAGTGACTCATAAAAAATATAATTTGATTTACTTGAAAGTGTTCTGATGGGTGGGTCATACTATTATGATTTTATTTCTCACCCAAATGTTTTTTCACCTCTATCTCCACAATATATCTTGCTCGCCATTCTTTTTGCTTAAGATTGGTCTACCTGTTTATTCACAATGGGACTACTCTGAAATGCTGCTTAAGAATCTGTGAAATAAGTCTGTACATTTTTATCAGTGGCTTCCTATTTATTTATAATCTTTGCCATATTCTAAGCAAAATTTTATTGACCATTTGTCTTTCTTTTATACAGAATAACTATGATATCTGCTTTTGTGAAAGACTAAGTATTTATTTAGTTAAACTACCCTCCCCCCAGATTCATTCAGTTTGTCAATTAGTGCTGTTAGGTTTCCAGTCTTTCTTGACCACAACCAGTCATTCAGCTGCAATGAAAAATATGTCTTTCTTTTCTAGAGCAAAAGTTTCTATCTGTTAATATAGCAAAATATGATTAAACAAGAGACTCGGTAAATTTATTCTGAAGTGGTAGGGAAATAATGCAGAGTTACAAACACTTTGCTGTGTAGGCTGTGCCCAGGTAAAAAATTAAATGTAATGATAATAAGATGTAGGAGTAAGAGAGACAAATTCCTAGAGAAAGCATCCCTAGCTTTTATGCAGACTCAGCATAGTACAGACTGAAGAGGAATACCACAGAAATGGACACAGAAGGAGAAACAAGTATATCATGCTTTACTTATATGATGCTGCAGTGGTATGGTGGTATCGTTACCTCACAGCAAGAGGTTCTCCCATTCGATTCTCGGCTTGGCTTGGGAGGGCCTTCTGTGTGGAGTCTGCATGTCCTCCCCGCAGTTGGGTAGCATTCAAAAGACATGCGTGCGTAAATGGGCGTGCCTTCGTTGAAGGTTGGGTGTCGAGCTGGCACCTCGGCATTTCATAAAAATTTACTGCCAATCATTAGTGGACCGGAGTTCCGCTGTGGCGACCCCTTACTGAGAAAAAGCCAGCCGAAAGACAAACAACTTATATGTGGCACTGCAGGGCCAATTTATTTGGAGGAAAGCACACTCTCTAATGAGGAAAAGATGCGCTCAGGATATAGCTATACTTTAAAGCTGTTGACGCACAGTTTGATTTGATATTCCATGTCAAGTCTTAAAAAGCGATTTCTTCAAAAAATGAGTCAATCAAAAACAGTACAATCAATTCGCTAAGAAACATTGCCCGTTTACTGCCCTTTTCCCCACACACAGTTAATATGACCAACTCTGAGGTGAATGCATCTTACAAAAGGTAAGACCCTCATCAAAAACAGTACAATCAATTCGCTAAGAAACATTGCCCGTTTACTGCCCTTTTCCCCACACACAGTTAATATGACCAACTCTGAGGTGAATGCATCTTACAAAAGGTAAGACCCTCATCAAAAACAGTACAATCAATTCGCTAAGAAACATTGCCCGCTTACTGCCCTTTTCCCCACACACAGTTAATATGACCAACTCTGAGGTGAATGCATCTTACAAAGGTAAGACCTCATCAAAAACAGTACAATCAATTCGCTAGAAACATTGCCCTTACTGCCCTTTTCCCCACACACAGTTAATATGACCAACTCTGAGGTGAATGCATCTTACAAAAGGTAAGACCCTCATCAAAAACAGTACAATCAATTCGCTAAGAAACATTGCCCGTTTACTGCCCTTTTCCCACACACAGTTAATATGACCAACTCTGAGGTGAATGCATCTTACAAAAGGTAAGACCTCATCAAAAACAGTACAATCAATTGCTAAGAAACATTGCCCGTTTACTGCCCTTTTCCCCACACACAGTTAATATGACCAACTCTGAGGTGAATGCATCTTACAAAAGGTAAGACCCTCATCAAAAACAGTACAATCAATTCGCTAAGAAACATTGCCCGTTTACTGCCCTTTTCCCCACACACAGTTAATATGACCAACTCTGAGGTGAATGCATCTTACAAAAGGTAAGACCCTCATCGCAATAATGTCCTTTGATAAACTGGTGCATCAGGCAAATGCTGTTATTTGACCACAAAACATTTAGAATTTCCCTTGTCTAAATACCCTTCTTCCATTTCTGCATCACAGATGGAGAAAAATTATGCCTGAATAATAATGAGATCTGTAACATTGTTTCCCATTCTCCTTTATTTCTAGTTGTAATACAACTCATAGCTGGCCTAATACCTGACAAAATCTAGATTCCATTCCACAAGTAGCCAAACTTCAATTACTTATTTGTTTTACTCTTTTCTTGCTCTTCTGCCCTGACTATGGGTGTTTGGCTACCTGTTCAGAAATAAACAGAATTCATTATTACAGTCTTAAAAGCCATAATAGTCTTGCACGAAACAAACCTCTGTCCTATGACTCTCATGTAATATTTGTGCTTTTTCTAATAAAAATGTTCCTAATCATAATATACCATAACTTAACAATATTTGGGAGTGCTCATTTATCCTCAGTCTTTAAATTCCAGACTATGTTCTCCTAACACTAAATGCTAGTGGTTTAATATCCTGAGTCTATGAATGGCTGAAATATGGACTACCAGACTCCAGCACCTTTGTAATTAATAAGTGTTTGCAGAATGCCTTGCGTGAAAAAAAACTTATTCATTCTTTTACTGGCTGACCATGACTGGCATAAATCCCTGCTAAAGGATATGATACTGTGTGAGCTGGGCATGTGTTGCGATGCAAGCTGAGGTCTGGTGGGCTTTCTGACCAGTCAACCTTGGTGGAATTTGTAAAATGCAAATGGAGACTAGGATTTATTTTATTTGAGGTGTGTGTGTGTGTGTGTGTGTGTGTGTGTGTGTGTGTGTGTGTGTGTGTGTGTGTGTGTGCGTGTGTGCGTGTTTGTGTGTGTGTGCGCGCGTGCGTGTCTGTGTATGTGTGTGCACATGTGATTACATGAGTACGTATGTGTGGGTGTGTGTGTGTGTGGGGGGTGGTGTTTGCTAGAATACCAGAAAAGTGGCCAGCTCATGAAGGAATGGAAAATGTAAGGGGTAGGGTTCTCACTGAGGGATAAGGAATTTATCAGAAATGGTGATAAATTTTGGTATATGACACCAAAAATTCTTAAGCAGCAGTGCTAATTTGCTAAGATATATTAAGATAAGTAATTTTGGTTTTATATTATTACAGCTAACCAAGTTTCAGCTTTTTGCTACTATAAGATTTTTCTCAGCATTCAGATCTATTCTGGCACAAGTCCAGTTATATATATTGACACCGACTCACTGAGAGTTCTCTGTTATAGACAGGAAACCAGCCACAGATGAATTCTTGAATTTCAGCTGTTGGCAAACAGAACTAACTTTTCAGTCATCTGCAGATGTCTATAGATAGTAATAGTTTTAAAAGCTAACCTCAGTTTCGAGATGCTTAAACTAAGTAATGCTGTAATTTCCATCCTGTCTAATGTCACTACAGAAAGGTAGTCTTTAACATTCTAAGGCACTATATAAATCAGTTGTTTAAGCAAAGTTTATTATTCCTGGCCACATGTTTATTTAGCATTTTGACTTGCACTCCTTATTAAAAATTCACTCCCAAGCAAAGTTGTTCATCATATGTAAAATAGGAGATATCTTTCTTTCAGTCCCTTGCATTTATTCAAACCATCTTCACTCTCATAATCACAAATCATCACTGAATGAAGTGTCTCAGAAAATGTAGGAGGAAAATTCAAGCATTACATCATTTCTTTCCCTACAAGAAAGCATTCTCTAAAACAATTTAACTGTCATTTTGAGCTTGTGCTTTATGTTTAGTCATAATATACAGAGCTATTGCTTTTAACTGGAACTAGACTTTAAAACAGGTTTTCTCATGGTGATTAACTGTAAACTATTGCCTACATGCCTCAAAGGTAGGCATTCTCGTGGTGGTCACTATAAAAGTTCTACTTACAGAATGAGTTTGCCATTTGTCTTGATTTGCAGCAGATGACACTATTTAGAAACTAATACTTTAAATGAACACATACACTGTACCATATATTATCTCTCTTTGTAGTTGTTACCAAAATAAAACATTTTTGGAATAATAAAAGATTGATGGACCAACCACACTGCCACTGTGGTCAGAAAGTCCTTCTATGTGGCATATCTCATTACTAAGGGTTTTGCATCCAGGAAGAAAAAGGTCATTGTCTCCCTCTACTCTTCCCTCATTAGGCCAATCATTGAGTACAATGCCCCATTTGGTATGTACCTCACTAAACACCTGCAACAACTGGAGAGGCCGCAAAAGTACCTCATGAAGAGGATCCTAGGCCTTAAACATTTGTCCTATATGGACAGACTAAAAAAACTTCAGCTATCCTCTGTCTCATATCGACTACTTAGAGGTGATCTCTGCTTGACTTACAAAGCTATGTCTGACCCAGCTCTGTTAGAAATGCTACATCTAAAGAAATCCCAATCCTTCCGCACCACATGCTCCAGCGACCTCAACCTTATTACCACAATCAACAGAACATGCAGGAGGGACAGGTTCATAACCCAGAGACTGCCCATACTATGGAATAGACTTCCCATACATGTCAAGCAGAGCACCTCACTGGCCCTCTTCAAGAGAAATATTGATGAGTGGATGGGAAATAGAAAATTTACCCAAGGGATCACTCCAGTGGCTTTACTCGACAGAGGCACTGCGAGCTAAGGTCGGGTGGCATGGTGCCAGGGTAATCCTATGGGCTAGGCTTGTAAAGGCCCCAGGGCCATTAGCCTAGTACACACCTATGAACCTATGGACCACTGCACTCAGCACAGTCTTTCTCTAGTCTGATTTCACAAAGTATATACCATGAGGACAAATTCGAAAAGACTTGCTCTAAATGTAAATGACTTACTCTAATGTAAGCCTTCCCTGATTCCAAAATACTTGCTAACAGTATAAGTGACTAACTTGAGTAAGTCCTATCTACAAAGCAGGCTTATGCAAGGGGCCAAATTCCAAAAGCTATGCTCTTGGTGTAAGTGATTTTGTCCTGTGTAATATATAGGAGTAGGTCAGTTACACCAAGACCAAGTCTTTTGGAATTGGATCTTATACCACAAGTGTGGATCAACATGTGTGTGTGTATACCTTTAAGAAGCTATCCAAGGGCTTGCACAAGTGTATAAATACTGAGCATGTGCAAGTCTGACTGCCATTTTGTAGTTAGCTGTTGAGATGTGAGCATGTTTGCATGTAAGCTCTGTTAGTTAACTAGTTCATTCATATTTAATGATGCTGCTATCCATCCTGATGTGTTTGTATGTATTAAAGCATCTGAATGAAACCCCAAGCCTTCTTGCTGTATGCATTAGAGCTGAACAAGTGACATAGTCTCAGAAGTGGCATATCTAAAGGACATGGTGCCAGATCTGGCGTATCTAGAAGGACATGGAGTTAGAAGAGGCATACCGAAGAGGCATGAGGTCAGAAACAGCTTGGCTAAAATGACTTAAGGCACTTGTTTAGATGCTGGAGGAATATAAAGGAGTGGATCATTCCTAAAATGTGCATACTTCACAAAACAGGTCAGAAATGAATTTCAGGTATTAAAACTTGCTCAGCACTATTTGTTTTCTTATAATATGAAACAAGGCATGCAGAATGCTTTAAATAATATTTGCATAAACTGATATGTACAATATTGATAAAAATATTCAAATTACTACAGAAAATGTTTGAAATAAAGTCCAAATTGCATAAAATTAATAAAATAAGGGGAAACAACTGCATTTTTGTAAAGCAATATTTTTTGTATTAAGCAAAGAGATTCGAGTTATCAAAAGTGTATAAATTGTTTGCATGTTTGTGCAGTGTTACAGTAAAGCTATTTCACAAAAGTACAGCCATTACAGATATTATTTTGCTAAGTACAGTATTTCAAAGAGTTTATTGTGCATTTGAATGTTGTTACAAGCTCACAGAGCTGTTTGTCAGTACATAATTACAAGGGCCATATCTTCAGTGTGTTTGTGTATACTTTGTGGGCATGACAGATGACTTTTGGGAACCCAGTGTACTTGTGTTTGACAGTAATATTGCTGAGAACTGGAGGGTGTTTGAAGAAGAGTATGACATTTTCATACAGGCTGCATTTTCTGATAAAGATGATCGTACAAAGGCCTGTATTTTACTTAATTTAGCTGGGTCAGAAGCCAAGAAAGGGAATGCTCATTTGTGTATGCACCTGCTATCTATGCTGGAGAGGGGGAAAACCATCATATTGTTGTACCGGCTGAGTCAAGGGAGGACCGAGAGTGCTTAAAACATAAATTTAGATAAATGTGTAACCCCCAGACAAATGTTACTATGGAAAGGTGCTTATTTTACACAAGGGATCAAAAGCCTGGTGAAACTTTTGCAGCATATATAACTGACCTGAGAAATAAAGCTAAAACATGCAGATTTGGTGATTTAAGGAATGAGTTGATAAAAGACAGACTTGTGTGTGGTATAAAAGATGATGCTGTGAGAAAGATTTTGCTTCATGACAAGGATTTAACTTTGAATAAGGTCATTGAAATTTGTCAGATATACGAGCTCACAGAGAAGCACACAAATATGCTTACGAATGAGAGCAGCTCTAGAAGGCACAGTGATAAAGCTCATATTGATTGTATGCAGCATGTTATTAAAAGAAGCAGGCTCAAGTACATGGCAGCAAATGTAACTCCTGCAGCTCTCACTGGTAAACCCCAGAACTTTCTAGCCCATTCCGGACTTCGCACAGTCTCACTGAAGCTTAAGAGTGAGTCAGCAAACTTAAAGCGTGGGCCCCAACCTAGTTTCATTGCCAACTGTTGTAACTGTAGTGGAAGCCATGAATCTAAAAGGGAAAAATGTTTAGCTTTTGGTCAACAATGCCACAAATATAATAAATGGAATCATTTCAAAAGATTCTGTAAATCAAACGGCCTACATTCTTTTATTAAAAGGGAACATTTTAAGAAACAAGTTGATCAGTTAGACAGTAGCAATTCTACTCTTTATGTTGATGGTGTGTCAATGCTTCATGAAACAATCAATGCAGTAGATTTAACGGCAAAGAATAAAGTATTTTCTACTGTTCAAATAAATGGCAAACCTATAGAGCTCAAAGCTGACACAGGTTCCAGGTGCAATATGTCATCAGAAACATTTGCCACAGTGTGTAAAGGTGAAAGGCTTGATCTGGCAAGGTGTGCGAAGTTTGGTGCTTATGGAGGTGAAGAAATTCAGAAGCTATGACTTATTATTTTATGTGAGACACATCCAGTCATTATTAGGGCTCAGAGACAGTTTGAAAATGGGACTGCTTTCATTTAACAAGGAAGTCCACCATGTTAGTTTAGAAGACCACTACTCTAATTTTGTCCAGCACATTTTTCTACCTATGCAGATCTTTTCAAAGTGAAACTAGGCAAACTTCCAGTTGTGTACTCCATGAAGTTAGACCTAGACATCAATACAGTTATCAGGCCAGTACATAAAGTTCCAATAGCTATGCAGGTCATAGTCAAAGCCAAGTTAGATAAAATGGTGTGACAAGGTGTGATTTGTCCAGCTGAAACTTCAACTGAATGGATATCTTTCATGGTGATAGTGCATAAGAAAATCTCAGATGACATCAGAATATGTATTGATCCATGAGATTTGAACAAAGCCCTAAAAAAGACCTCATCATCCAATTCACAGCCTTGATGCCAAATGCCACTATTTTTTCTGTCCTACATGCAAAGAGTTTATTTTGGCAAACTCAGCTTGACAAAAAAATCCTCATTAGTCACTATTTTTAGTACACCATTTGGCAGGTACAAATTTTTGAGAATGCCATTTGGAATAAATTCTGCAAGTGAAGTCTTTCAGAGTGTAATGGAGAAAATGTTTTCTGGTTATCCTTGTGCTATTATAGCAGACGACATACTAGTAGGAAGTCAAGATGAAGCAGAGCATGACAGAAACCTCCGAAAACTTCTAGAAAGGGCACGTCAAGTGAATCTTAAGTTCAATCCACACAAATACAAGTTCAGACTACTTATGTTGGTCATTTATTTACTAGTACAACCTTACAACCAGACCCTTCAAAACAAACAGTCATTATCGAGATGCCTGCTCCAGACAATGTTCAAGCCCTGCAATATTTTCGTGGCAAGGTCAACTACCTAGGCAAGTTCATTCCAGACTTAAGCCTATTTTCAGCACCACTCAGAGAGCTGACATGTAAAGATGTATCCTGGTCTTAGTTATAGCAACACCAAAGAGCACTTGATGTCCTGAAACATAGAATTGCTAGTCCACCAACTCTCAGATACTATGATTTTCACAAACCAGTTTCACTTTACTGTGATGCTTTGAAATTTGGTCTTGGTGCAGTCATTCTACAAGAGGATCAACCTGTTGCCTGTGCATCAAGAACTCTTACCCAAACGGAGATGCACTATGCTCAGATCGAGAAAGAGCTTTTGGCAATTGTGTTTGCATGTTCAAAGTTTCATGATTATGCTTATGGTAGACCTACCCAGATCAAAACAGACCACCAGCCATTAGTCACTATCCTGAAAAAACCTATGCATTCAGCTCCAGCGAGGCTGCAACACTTGATGCTCAGATTGCAAAAGTACAATTTCAATCCTGTCTACAAGAAAGGCAAACTTCTTTATCTTGCTGATACATTATCCAAATTGCCCAGAAGCACCAGAGAACAGCATGAGGATGAGAACATTAATTCTGAAGTCATGGAAGTGAGAAATCTTTCTTCCACACATCTTGATGAGCTGAAAGATCACAAAGCCACAGATCCAGTTTCACAGAGGCTCAACCACTTTACCAATCAAGTATGGCTATTAAAGCAATCTAGTTTACCTCAAGAAGTGCAACCTTTTTTTTCGTATAGAGATGAGATTTTGTCTGACAAAGGTATCATAATGAAAGGTCCAAAAGTAATTGCCCCAAAGTCCTTGCAACCAGCGTACATTACTATCTTCCAGAAGAAGGGTGAGAGGACTAGTATTTTAGCCTTCTATGTCACAAGACATTGAAAGAGCACTTTTATTTTGCTCAGTGCACAAAGCCACATCAACAGAAGGAATCACTTCAGCTTAACCAGATTCTGGAACTATCTTGGTCGACAGTAGCCATTGATATCTTTGTGTTGAATGGTCAACATTATTTGGTGTTAGTAAACTCTTACTCCAGTTGGTAAGAGATTGACCTACTTCCTAACCTAGCATCCAGTACTGTTATTACTAAGATGAAGCGTCATTTTGCTATCCTTAGTAGTCCACACACAGTTATTTCTGACAATGGTGTACAGTTTACAAGCCAACAGTTCAAAAGATTCATAGAAGAATGTGACTTTACTCATGTCACAAGTAGTCCGGAGCACCTGCAGTCAAATGGTTTGGCAGAACATGCAGTTCAAAGTGAAAAGCAATTACTAGAGAAGTCAAAATGAGACAATAGTAAAGTTTTCCTGAATCTCTTGAATCTCAGAAATATTCCTCATGATAAACATCTTGGTTCACCTGCTCAGAGACTTCTTTCAAGACAAACCAGAACCACATTACCAATCAGTAATCAATTGTTGGTTCCATGTGCCAAGGACAAGAGATCAGTGAAAGCCAATACGTTGAAGAAGCACCTATCCCAGAAGTCCTACTACGATAATAACAGCAAACCACTCAGTCCATTATGACAGAGAGAAGTGGTAAGGATGGAAATGTCCAAAGGTTAAGATCGGATTGGTGTCATGAAGAATATTGGCCAGACCTGAGATCGTACATTATAGAATCAGAGGGAGCAACTTTCAGCCAGAATCATAAACATTTGAGACCAGTCTTCAAGCCTATACCACAGCAGATAGTTGTGCACCGCAGACTGTCCCTGTTGGTAAATTTGGTCTCAGCTGTTATGTTATGAGATATGGCCAAATCTCTAAACCCTGTAGCAGATATGAAGCAACTTGTACATGAACATTGCGTTTTGTTTCCAATGTACATAGTAATGCATACCTAACTCTGACATTATTTTGTATAAAAGGCAATCTTTTTAAGAAGGAGGATGTAGATCAATATGTGTGTGTATACCTTTAAGAAACTATCCAAGGGCTTGCACAAGTGTATAAATACTGAGCATGTGCAAGTCTGACTGCCATTTTGTAGTTAGATGTTGAGATGTAAGCATGTATGTATGTAAGCTGTGTTTGTTAACTAGTTCGCTCGTACTTAATGATGCTGCTATCCATCCTGATGTGTTTGTATGTATTAAAGCATCTGAACGAAGCCCCAGGCTGCCTTGTTTTATGTACTAGAGATGAGCAAGCAACAACAAGATTTTTTTTCCCTGTGTGTTGAGATGAGGAACCTTTTAAAGGACAATATCAAATCTGATTTTCTATTGTTAACGTTATTTCCCATGCATCAATATATCATTTTACTTGCCTAGCTGCTACTTTAATGTCTTAGCTGATTGTTTTATGTATTTTCCAGTAATCTTAATTTTGAGAACACAATCATTGTGAAAAGTTAGATTTAATGAAGTAGGATTTACAATATTTGTTTAGTTTGGTGAATGCTTAAGGCCAGTGAGGCCTGCCCCAGACTTATATATTTTTTATGTACAAAACATTTGCTAAAAGAATTCAATAAAAAATTGTGGCACAGTGGTACAGTGGTTAACATTGTTGCCTCACAGCAAGAGGCTCTCCCGTCGATTCTCAGCTGTGGTGCCTTCTGTGCGGGGACTAAATGTCATCATTGCATTCATGTGGGTTTCCTCAGGGTACT